>NC_056739.1:1171396253-1171645465 GCF_019279795.1 Protopterus annectens | reverse complement strand
ATTAGATTAGAGACCATTAATCTTTAAACAGTTAGGGAACTACAGTTAGAGTTTTTCTACAATCAGTGTGAAACCTATCATACAGTGTTTATTCATGTGTGTGTGTGTGAAACTCTGTGGCTTATTAGAATCAGTTATTCAGTGTATACATTGTTTAAATCATTTTATTTATTAAATATTTTACTACCTTTTATTGTGGCTGGTTATTTAGAAAGTACTTTTAATAACCTGAGAGTGTTTGTTTATTGTGATAACACTAGGGCTACTCCAGAAAGCATTACTGCTTGGATTACATGCTACCACTTGTATCAATATTTATTTTACCCAATATAATTGAGCACCCCTTTTGAAGGGCATTGTGATATCTGACTGGTGGCAGCCTTTACCTTGTAATTTGGGAAAGAGGACATAGCAGGTAAATCTGTGCCAGTCTTTCCCAAGAGTGTTTGTATGTGTGAATATCAAATATTTAAGACTGAGTGTGGCAAATACCTAGAACAGGGACACAGTGCTCTGCAGTGGTTAGTGTGAAGACTCATTTGGGGACCTGGAGTGAAGCTTTTAGTCCATTCCCAGGTTTGGAGCCTGTTCCCAGTGTACTCTTAGGGGAGATTGTGTGCTTCTATCTCTGCTTTCAGTGATGCTCCCTTACTGGAGACAATGGTGAGGATTGAGGCTCCTTAGTTACTGCCCTGGGTTTAAGTGGGATCATCACAGTGGGTATGTGCACCTCAGTGGTAGTGCATATTGCAGATGCTGTGGTTTGAAACATTCACATCCTACCTCAAATCCTGTCAGATCTGGTCCCAGTAATGGCTTTGTATAGGATCTTTGCTCAGAAACAGCATGTCATGTTTACAGATGACCTGCTATAACATTTCATTCTTCTGGCTCATGAACTTTTTAAGGCATTGTCCCTCAGATAGCCATGCTAGTACCTATCCAACTGTGTGTAAAACATGCCAGTCAAGAGGTGTGTATCATATGCTGTGGGATGCATACAAATATGGTCATGGCCTTCTATCATTTATGCACCTGGTTATCAGTTGCAGGTACTGCTATGCATTTCTGTACTGTACTCCATGCCTCAACATATGGCCACATAACCCAACATACCAGGTGGCATTTCCTCCCTATAATTTCCTTTGTTAATGCTTTAATCTGCCCAGCCACAGGCAGATGGTATTGTATCATGCCACTGATATCAGTTCCCAGTTAATCATATCACCACTACATCTGCCTCACTCTGCCTGACATCCACCACAGGGTTGTTGGTTGTTGTTGAGGGCCTTCCTTATTTCTGTGATGCTCCCTATATTTGCTTTACCCAAATTTGTCTTTCACAGTTGCACACATGGCTGAGAGTATAAGTGGCTGTGTACAAAATTGAGTCATTGTGTTGCATCATGCTAACATGGAGAAATAAACTTGGCAATTATGCAAGTGAAGAGAGTGTTGCTGTGTGTGTACATCACTAACAGTGGACAATAGGCTGTCCAGAGTACTGCTATTGGCATACAGCAGCCTAGCACCTTGATTCCATTATCACTGCACCTCTTCTTTTCTCATGTGGTCCATTACTCAGTAAGCAGGCAATATTCACTGTATAATGCATGTCCAGTTAGATTTCCACAGTGAGCTCCTTGAATATTAGTGCATAAGTAGAAGGGGAGCACTTGTCTAGAAAAATCATCGCTATGTATATTGCTTTTTTTAAAAAAAAGCTCCTCATTGCTGTTTAAATCAAATTAAAATGACAGAAAGTGACTTAGCATATTATGTAATCTTGTAGCTATTCCTTTTTTGTTGGTGGTGGTAGTTCTGGATTTCTTATTACTTTAATATATCATTATAGGCTTGTGTTACCAACTCTGGTGATGTACATAGATAAATCCTTCACTACGTCCAAGGTGACGAGTTCAATAAGCATCTAATGTCTCTTGTGCAGCTGGCCAAGAGAGAGGAAAATGAATGGGCTTAGCTCCCTTGACCACCCTTACTCATGTATTGACCATAGTCCTACCCCTGACCTTAACCCCAACACTACCACTATTCAGAAATATTACAAGTTAGTGGTCTGTTTTTATTTTATTTTTTTTCTACTTGATTACTTATTTGCTTAACTAAGCAGAAAAGGAAATTGTTTTCCTTTATTAATCATTTTGAGGGGTCAAGAAAAAAGCATTTCAGTTAAAGGAAGGTTTAACTGCTATGACACTACATATCCAACTGTGGATAAAATGTGCCGGTTGGAGTGAGAAGCATATATTACTCGCACAGTATTACTAGTATATATCCCTTCATAAACATTAAAATATGATCAATAATATCAAATATCGGTCACAAAACTGCAAATGTTTGCATTGTGCCCCATGTAGACCATTTTAGACTATATTTGCATTTTATTTGAAGATAACTATTAACTAGTACTTAATAATTTATTCTTCATCTGGAGGAAATATTTGAACTTGAAATGAATAAATGACACTAGGTCATCTTAAAAAATGGACCAACATTTATTTACATAAAAAGTAAGAGTCAGGCAGTTATATTCTGTGACAAAAAATATTAATTTTTTGCTTACCACCATTCTTTTGGTACTAGAATTTGTAGACTGACTACAAAATGTACATTTTGTCACTCACATTTTTCAGCAATAAGCCATGTTTCAGAATACCTCTTTGAGCTCTTTCAATCTCTCCTTTGCACTTGTCCATGTTGCCCCTTTGCCTCTACAGGGGGCCCCAGTACAATGTGGAAACAATCTAAGTGGGGGGGGACAGAAAGGAGGTCCAGACCCCTCATTTACAGTGCTATCCTTGTTAACTGTCTCTGGGTATGACTACTGGTATCGCACATATTACATGCAGTGGCAGTTAACTCCAGTGTCTTTCTGTTATGAGGTTTACCACAACCTGCCATGTAATCACAGTGCTAATCCTATCAGTGGAGGAATGCCAGATCACAGGCAGTAATTATGGAATGGATGATGATTGCCTCTCCTTTCCTGACTCCCCTAGCACCCATACTACTAAATGAACTATGGTCATCTGTGCTGCAGTGAGGGCTTCAACTCTCTGTGCCATGTTGTGAGGGACAACATGTATTTTTCTATATATATTCTAAATACACAATATGTTTGGGGTGGATATTTCTTATTACACCCCTTTCCAAAAACCTAGATATCATTTTATGGGAATCAAGCAAGAAATTCTATTTTGCAACAGATATTGCAACCAGAGGAAGGAGGGGGCTGACAGCTAGAACAAATTATCAAGTTATAAGCTGCAGTTTCCTTCCTATATAATTTAGTATGTATAACCTCCTTGTCTTTGTAGATATCCAAATGCAGATAATGTATTTTGAATTTACCTAAATTAAATGTAAAGTCCAAATTTAATCTTTTCTTACTTTAATATACTGGAAAATCATAAAACATTTGGTGGTCCTCCATGCGTACCAGCCTGCACATAGTCATTATAATGGTAATATGCTACTACATTTTTCTTTATAATTGTAGGACTATACATATGTATTGAGATTTAAAAGCAGCTACAAATTAACATAGAGTGAAATAAAGGGGCATCCTGTACTATCTCTGTTTCATGCAAGAATTATCTTGTGTCTACATTTTAATTTCTTCATTACTTTTACAAGTAGGATCTTTTCAGTCAGAATGTGCAATGCATGTCCCACCTTCTGTGTAAAGAAACATTTTACTCCATTTCCCCAGGCTGTACAATTTCTGTCTTCATATTTTGTCAGTTACATCACCTTGTTTCTATAAATATTTTTGTGGTATTTGCTTTGATTATACTGATTCCCCTTTAATGTCATGACTGCCTCTCCCAATTTTGCCCCAAAGTATACACATTGAGTTCATCTAGCCTCTCTTTTATCCCGTTTTTGTGCAGACACTACATGATTTTTGCCATACTCTTGACTACCTCCATTTTCTGTATAAAATATGCAAATGCAGCCTTGAAAACTGCACAGTGTGTTCCACGCAGTGTCACACGACTTGTATTATTACATCCCAGCATTTAGTAAGTCCTTTCTAATGCATTCTGTTTCTTCTCCCTGTTATCATGAGTATCACAAGCTGCTGTTTTAAAAATTATTTAATTTTAAAAACTATTTTTAATTTAAAAATTGTTTTCAGTACTTTCACTGTACATTTCTCCTTCATTCCTATTTATCCTGTACATAATTTTCCATGTCCTTTCTTGGATAGAAGAGGCTTTGTTTGCTCTGTATTTAGCCTTGTATATATTTTTATTGCTGTACTAGCCTTAGATAATCTTTGCCATCTGTTAAGACTGAAAATGCTCTATGAAGGATGAGTTCACTGAACCTGTTGTTAGCAAATCTGTCAGATTACAAAAAACAAAACATGCTTTAACTTTCAGAGACTCTGCAATGTTAAAACATTGGATTTGAATGAGTACTGAATGATTTGTTACCCTACAAGTTCGTCAGTTTTTCAGAACAGCTTTTCTTTGCTATTATATCCTGCTAATATTTTGTTCATGCTCCTATAGTGGGTTAAATCTCTTTGATTTGTGCTGTTTCAAATGCCTTATGAAATGTTAAATAAGTCATAACTTTGATGCTACCATTAAATGAACAGTCTGCATTAGATTTGTCTCTGACATGACATGTTGTTGGGAATCCTTATGTCTAGGATATTTTGCTGCTCTGATTTGTAGATCTCTCTCATAGTTTCCCATAGAGTGATGATCATAAAATAAATAAAATACCAGCTCAGAATCCCCTTTAGTCAGTTGAATATTCCAGTCCCCTTTGTTGTTCTGAATTGGCAGTAACTAAAACACAATTTATTTATTTTTATGTTGTGAAGGAGATGCTGCTCTTTGATATTTTTCCCAGTATTTCAGCTTCTGAACAGCGAGCACACAATCTTAAATGTACTTATTTATTAATTCTCTGTGAAAAGCATATTATTCTTTGCTTTGTATTTACTGAAGTCTTATCTCGTGCTTGCCAGTCCAGCAAAGCTGGAGTTTCAAAAAGCAGGCTTGTCATCTACTGCATAAATGAAATAAACACTTTGATTGTACACACACACACACACACACACACACACACACACACACACACACACACACACACACACACTTTCTCTCATCAGTTTTGAATCTGGATGTCACCACCTGCAAATGTAAACCAATTATAGCAGTGTCACAAGACTTCCCTATACAATTGCGGATAATTTTGCTGCTTCTGTTGATCAGTTGTTTGTTAAATACTGGATTGTATTGTTTACTTGCTAACTTTTTTTAAGTATTAATACATGTAATGCAAAACAGAAGCTCTGAAGATGGCATGGCCCTGTCACTCTGACCATTTTCTTTCCTGTCAGATAATCTGTACTTCTTACTTAGACAACAGTGTTTCCTTTGTGGTGTCTAATCACATTTGTCTTAAAGTTTATTCAATGATTTCTCAATCTTCATATATTTGACCACGCATCATCCTCAGGAATGTATTATTTTTCCTGCACCTTTTTTCCCTTAACCATATTTCACATTCACACTGTTTTCTCATGAGCTTGTGCATCTCTCCAGACTTAAGTTTCTCACGTGTTCCTCTTTTACCACCTTTTAATCAAAACTAGACCAGAGATTCTGTTTTCATTTGTTTCTCTGGGGTTTGTGGTAGAGATGTTTGTTTCTCATTTCTTTCTCTGTGGTTTCTGGTACAGCTGCTATGTTAAAGTTTGCTGCTCTTTTCTCAGTTGCTTCCTCCTTTATTGTTAGATTCATTAACACAGTGTATATGTCATTCGATACAAGACTCGCATTGGTTTGTGTGGCTTGAAATAGAGGGCAAAAAGAAAAGCAATTTATTAATCTCAGTGATACGCTGACCAAGCCAGTGTGCAACCCTTATGCTGATTTCTGCTGCTGGCATGAGCATTTCACTATGTCATATATCCTTTTGCCTGAGTTACACACCATGCAAATGAGAGTGCATGGATGGTGGTGAATACTATAAGATACATCATTAGTTCAGTGGTATGGTTCTAGCTATTAAAGGAAAGATGTGCCCATACATTCTTTTCTAACCTCACCATCATATAATGTAACTGCCTATTGTTGTCCTGTTCTTCCTGGGTCTGAAGTGCATATTTAATGTTTATGACACTTCTTTATGCTATGCCAGTTTAATGACATTTAAATGCATTGCAAAGGAAACCTATTTATCTATGGTTCTGGTTTAACTACTTAGCTGGCGTGTTCCAGATTGATTTCATATAGGACCAGCAGCCCTGTTTAGGAACTGGGTGGTAAAAGAGGACTGCACCTGGCTAATGGGCATTGCTGCATTTACACCAAGGGAGGGGTAATGTCCCTTACTATATTTATTCATAGGAAGTTGAAGCAGGGCTAACCCTGGACAACACGTTATAAGGGTAAGACTGCAATCCAAATTGTAGCTTGCTACAAATCCCCCACCATACACCAAGATTCTCACTACACCTTTCTGAATATACTGGAAAATATTAAGATACAACAAAACACCCTAATACTGGGTGATTTCAACTACCCTGTCATTAACTGGGAAAACTACTCATGTACCGACACCTTTGCCCAACAGTTCTTGGAATTCATAAATTCCAACACCCTGGATCAACTAATCCATGGTCCCACCAGGGGCTCCAATATCCTGGACCTGGTCATTACCAACATGGGAAATTGATGCTTCACAGCATTGGTTAGGTCTGACAATAATCTAATCACCTTTGACATCCACATCCCACACCCACCCTGTTCTCCAAGACCAACTACAAAATGAACTGGCACCTCATCTAAGTGTCATGTTTAATCATAGCCTCACCTCAGGCTTCGTGCCCACTGAATGGTGCACAGCTACAGTTATCCCACTCCACAAGGAGGATCCGCCTTGGAGATCCCTCATAAAATCCTCCAAAGCTAGTTATGAAAATAAAATTGCCAAAGATTCCAAAGACAACCACAAGGCATTCTGTAGCTTTGTCAAGAATCTAAATGGCAATGCTCAGATCTGCTCTGAGGTACAACAGAATGGCATTAAATATACTGATCCCAAGGACATTGCCAATATCTTGGCAAATTGATTCAGTGCCAAATTCTCCCCCCTCTCACCCCCTAAAGGGCCCATCTCAATACAGAAAAATTGTCAAATTCCGGTAATCACGGCTGCACAGGTAAAAACTGCACTCTCCAAAGCTAAGAATACAGCATCCATGGGACCAGATGAAATCCCAGGCTGTGTACTACATGAACTACAAAATTAACTGGCACCTCACCTAAGTGTCATGTTTAATTATAGCCTCACCTCAGACTTCGTGCCTACTGAGTGGTGCACAGCTACAGTTATCCCACTCCACAAGGGGGGGATCCACCTTGGATCCTGGGAACTACCGTCCCATCAGTCTGATGAGCCTGATCTGCAAGGCCATGGAACGTATTATCACGGAACTTATAAACAAAGACATTGGCAACCTTCAAACACTGGACCCCACCCACTTTGGGTTCGTGAAGGGCCGATCATGTCTCCTGAACATGATTGACTTTTTCGAATCAGTCTCCAGAGCTGTAGGCGAGGGTTAGGTAGTCCACACAGCCTATCTGGACCTCGCCAAGGCCTTCAACACCATCCCCGACTCTGGAATCATAGATAAACTTACTAAGCTGGGCATATATCCCTATGTTACTCAATGGGTTGCCAACTGGCTTACTGACAGAACCCAAACTGTAAAAGCAGCGGACTCCAAATCCGGCTCCAGACAAGTGACAAGTGGAGTACCTCAGGGTTCAGTCCTGGGACTGCTCTTGTTTGGCATCTACTTCTCTGAAGTACAGGCCAACACTGAGTGACTCTGGCTAACAAAGTTCACAGATGACTGTAAACTGGGAGCCATTAATGAATCCCCAAATGATGTAGATATTCTACAAAAGGGCCTTACAGAAACAGATGCTTGGTGCCAGAGCCATGGGCTCAAGCTCAATGCCAAAAAGTGTATAGTTATCCCCTTTGGGAAAAAACATGTACCCATGAATTACCACATAGGTGGCAGTACACTAAACACTGAAAGTGTGAGAAGAGACTTAGTAACACAAATGGACAGTGGTCTCACTTTCGATAACCACATCGCCACAACAGTCAGAAAATCCTTCTATGTGGCACATCTCATCACTAAGGGCTTTTCATCCAGGAAAAAAGGAGGTCATTGTCCCACTGTACCCATTCCTCATTAGACCCATCATAGAGTACAATGCCCCATTTGGTATGTACCTCACAAGACATCTGCAACAACTGGAAAGGCCGCAGAAACACCTCACTAAAAGAATCACAGGCCTAAAGCAGATGCTCTATGTTGACTGACTAAAAAAACTCCAGCTATACTCTTGTTGTATATCGTCTACTCAGAGGTGATCTCTGCTTAACATACAAGGCCATGTCAAACCCTGAGCTGTTGGACATGCTACACTTAAAGAAATCCCAATCCATCAGAGCTACATGCTCCAGGGACCTAAACCTTGTCATCACAATGAACAAAACATGCTGGAGGGATAGGTTCCTGACCCAGAGATTCCCCCATACTATGGAATAGACTGCCCATGTATGTCAAGCAGAGCGCCTCCTTGGCCCTCTTTAAAAGGAACCTTGACGACTGGATGGCAGATAGGAAATTCACCCCGGGGATCACGTCAGTTGCCCTGCTAGACAGGGGTCCAGGGAAGTAAATATTGGTGGAAGAAATAGCCCGGGAATTGTTATGGCTAGGCTTGTAGTACCAATCTATGAAGATAAAAAGGGCAATAGCTTGTGAGACTTTCTACTTATGGGGGATCCTGAACAATACATCAGGGAGAGGGATACTGCTTGGGTTGTACTGCAGTTGGACACACATGTGGTGAATCACTTCGTCAGTAGAAGGAGTTTCAACACACAGACTTATGTAACACTTCATGGTACAAATGTGTAGAATATTTGTACTGCAGAGTACAGCCAGTACAGACTTCCTCTCTGTGAAATGGGAAGCCTCAGGAATCCTATGTTGTCTCTGGTTGAAGGTTGTTTTCTGAGGTCTCCAGAACTGCACATAGTGCATCAGTTGTGATCTTGTCAAGTGTCCATAGACATGGCTAAGATCTTTCAGCTTTCTATTACTGATGTCTGATCTGTTGCATCCAAGTATGTGGTCTTCCTTCCTGTTTTCTCACATATATGTTAATCTTAACACTTAAGATATATTTAAATCTCCAATACCATCTTTTCTATCACATTTTCTGGTATTTTGTTTCAAAGGGTCATTTCTTTTTGTGAAATGCAAATAGTCAAATTGGACAAATTCATGTACCATGTTTCAGAAATCGTAGTTTTCTTTGAATTTGCCAGAGTAAATACTCTTCTAGTTATTTTTTCTTTTATTTCTTTCCTCTTTTTAAGAAAACAAGTATCTGTATTTTCTGAGAGTAGCTGCTACCTCTGAGGCAATAAGTGACAGGTCATAGTCTCGCTCAGGGAGAATGTGGGGACTTCACTCAAACAGTAATCTTGAACAAATTCTCATCTGAAATCTTCTAAACACAATTTTGTAAAGAGTGTTTGTTATTCTTCAATGTGTATCTTCCACTTTCCAGTTTTGCACTGTCTTCTCTGAGATCCTTTGTATGATAGATTTGCATTACATTTAAAAGAAAGGGTTGGTAACTGATATTTCAGTTTTCCATGTCTGTATTTTTTATCCATAACATTCTATTATTTCCCAATTTTACTGCCACTACTGATCTTCATGGCATCTGTAAACTAATGATTGTGATGTTTCAAGCCAGCTTGCATATTCACAAGACAGAAATGTGATTATTACCAACTTAATTTACCCTATATATCAAAATACAGTGATTTGGTAACATCTGCATGTAAGTAAGATTTGATATTCCTGTCCTCATGAAGTATCTGGTCTGGGCAACTGGCCATTGAATTAAAGATTTGCTATAGTAAATAGAAGAGATTATCATGGAAATGCATGACAGCAAACTGACTGTTTTCAAGCATGAGTGTGATCTGCTTATTGGTTGTGCTTAGAAACAAGGAAGGAAGTGTGTTACTACGTAATGTGGCTTGTTGCGCTTAATCGGAATGTTCTAAATGATTTCAGGAACAAGATACTCTGTTGTGAGAGTTAGGATTTTGTTGATTTTTACATGTAGTTATGTATTATCACTGCCCCTTTATTATGTTTAAACCTATTTGGTCTCAAGTCATAAAACTGTATGAATTAAAATACAAGTATATAATTTACTGAAAGATGGAAAACACAGCAAAGGAGCAGATAATTCACTCAAACCGTGATGGTGTCATCTTGTTCTTTAGTCAAAGGAGTTTGAAGTAGGAAGATGGGCAGCTACAAACTGTGTTGCTGAAGGGGAGAGTGGCTATTACTAAAACACAGGCCAGAGACAGAAAGTAGGGGGAAATTAGGCACTTGGATAACATGTGTTTAGGAATAACAAAGAAGGTTGACTTCACATCTTCACCCACCCATGTCTGAGAGGAGAAGGTACACCAATCTAGGGTTTGGAGCAAGACTACAGCCAGGGTTAGCATCTATATTAAGTACCATTGCTGTTAAGGTTGTGGAAGGGGATGAGACATGATTGAGAGTTACACTGTATCAGCTACTAGATGGAATTAGTAAGAGAATGAACGACTAGACCAGAGAATAAGTGTGTGGAGCTAGTAAAAAGAGATAATATTCTCAGAGGATCTAACACTGACAGGAGTAGAGTTGCAGATACTAAAATCTATGGTTAAGAGAGGGACCAAGAGGTAATTGCAAACATTGACCAGGGATTCATTTCTCTGACTTGGGACTTGTACTAGAAAGTATAGAACTCTGGATGAGGTCATAACCAACACAGAGGTTGCCATCGGTGCCCATATTAAGGCATCATTAGTCAGCAGTGATCATGCCACTGTTTGATTTTCATGGCCAGAAGGCACTGCCAGTGAAACCTGATTCAGTTTTATGCCTGTGTTACAAGAAATCTTGACAGGACAGTATTAGTTGATGTCTACCTGCACTTCAGTGAGGTTTTTGACTGTCCCACATAGGAGACTGATAGGAAACCTGAAGGGGGTAGAGATGGGATGATGGACCACTGCAACCTTGGTGTGAAGTACCAGTGACTATCAAGCAAATGCAATGTTATACAAATCGTTAAAAGGTGCCCCCTACCCAGTGCAGACTTCATTTTGGCTTGATCATGGGGGTCTTACCCAGGCAGCCTGACATCAGTGAAATCCATTAACTTTTTATGGGCTTTTATGTAGTTAGCAGGCATGAGGTCCCAGTGACCATTGAGAAGCTTATAGGAATTCTCTCAGCTGGTTCAGAACACTGTAAGGTTGGGCCTATCTGACTGGTTATACAGCATATAATGCAGATTGATGGAATCCAGGCTGGACTACAGGAAGTAGCTTACAAGCTTATAGCCTCAGTCCTTTGAGCTCACTGACAGCTAATCATTTGTGAAATCCTATGCATGACAAAAAAAAAAATAACATAAATGAAAACCATTTATTCAACAGAAAAAAAATGTTTAAGTTAATAAAAATGGCTGTTCTGTTATTTTTAGAACATGAATGTTCATTTTTTCTGCAACTCAAAGAAATGACATTCAAGCAAGAAAACTAAAGTAGACTTGTATTTTGGTTAAGCTAATATTAAAATTGGAACAGAAAAATCAGAAGTGACTGTGAGAAAATGGAGTAGACAAAAGACTGGAAAGCACAGTGCTCAAACAGAGAGAAAGCAGCAATGGTAAATTGAAAACACAGTGAAATACTATGTACATGGTTATATTCCAAGTGCGAGTGCTTGACAGTGACAACACAGTACATTGTAATGGTAGAAATGGAAGAGCGGGATGAACAGCTATGCAGCTGTAACCAGCTGTAGATGGGAGATTAAAATCCTCACCTTTACAGATGGCAGAAGAAAAACCTTATTAAATATATCTGACAATGGATGGAGTAGAAATAGTTTTAAATTATCGCACGTAAGAGTCCAGTAATAGAGAGAATGATTATGCAAAACTGGGACCTGTACATATTAAGTCCAAGTTTGCATGGCTACAGAGTTTTCCCTTTTCTTCATAATGTAGTAATCTTAGTGTTTATAAGGTGCGTGGGAGTAGGGGGTGCAGTCCCACACTTTTGGGCCCCTGCAAAAAATACAACTTTAAGGAAGAATAGCAATTTCTGACATTTATTGACCTCGGTAGTTTGACTTTTTCTCCTCATCATTTCATGTCTCACCTTTAATGGTCCTGGAATTACAACAGGGTAGTGGTTACAACAGAAGATCATTTCTCAGATGTTTCTTTTAAATAAATAGTTTCAAACATAAAAGAAGTGAAGTTTGAAATATACAAATTTAGAATTGCAGTCCAGGAAAACAATTAGTTCATTCCTGCACAGAAAACTGAAAGTCAAAAACAATGGCAGTGGTGTGGATAAGTGTTTTAGGTGGTAGAAAAAGTTCTGGTACTTATGAAGATAACTATGGACACATTAATAAGCAGAGTGATCTGGATAACCAGTCGTGAAAGAGCAGTGTAAGTTAAATAGGCCTAAAGGAATGAGTCAAAGGGCCCAATCCATTTGTATCTGTGGAAGACTGATTAAAATTTACTTCAGGAGTTTCTGGATATAAACAAATACTCAGGCTCATAGAGGATGAGAGTAATGTGGGTACAATAAAAGTCACAGCATTTCATCCTTAAAAGCCCATCATGTGGTATAAAGGAATGGGTAATCAAAGAGCTGCTCAGAAGAAAGAACTAACATGGAGGTATCCATTTGAAAGTGGAGGAGGATTTGCCAACTATAGTATTCCAGCAGCAGGTACAGTTAGTCAGAGATTTGGGACGTGAGTAAGGTAAGAGCTCTGGTGAAGGTTGTGTATATAACTGTATTAAAATTCAGTGGAATGGTGGTGCATACTGGTGTCAGAAATAAGATGATGTCTGTTCTTATACTGAAGCGTTGAAAGGCTGTTTACCATGCTGGCCAACACAGAGTTACTGAACATGTCCAGTTCATCCAAGACACTGAACAAGATGGGGTACACACTAGAGTGCAGCTGTGGGTACCAGATGTGTCATACATCCACCAGGAAATATTTTGTGTTTGTAACCACTGGATAGGCAAGTAAATATTGCAGAGAAGTAAGATTGGGGATGATGGAGTCAATGAGAAGTTGGCCTGTTTGGCTGCAGCAGTGGTGCTGGGGAAGCGATTTAGATGGATTTGATAATACTGGCATGGAGTGAAGATCAAAAAAGTCACAAAAGGTGAAGTATGGATTCAGGGATGAGAGAAGATGACAAGGTGGATCAATGAAACAGCAAAAGAGGATCCTAGAGTTCTTGAATTAGGAGAGAGAGCAAGAATGTGTGAGAAGGTAGGAATGGGGGGAGACAACAATGGCTGAAAGTAAGTGAGAACAGGGATAAGGAAGGTGCTCTTGTATCTGCCATTCTCTTTCTCCTGCTACTTAATGAGGAGGATGGATAATGCCACTGGCAGAGGACAAATCCTGAAGGGAAAGGTATCCCTGTTTGTTTATGAAGATCTTGTGATGAGGAAGAGAACAGAGGACCTCCAGTTTCTGATAAGTGGGAAAGAGGAAGCAGCAGGTATATGTGGACTCTGATTCATGGTTCATGATTAAGCATCAGCGAAACCCCCATAAATACACTTAATAAACCCCCCTTATCAGTATGTCACCAGCAACATACCACTCCTATGTCTAGTATGCAATAACCAGATTCTGGAAACATCTTAATTGATAGACTCACAGATTCCTCACTAAACAAGCTGGAAGAGGATAGGGCTACATTTAGATGCATCTGTGGAGACAGGATTGCAGGCACATGAAGGGTTCTCAGGACTCTCCTCACCAGCAAGTATAACTACAATGTGATAATAAATGACCTATCACATATTTAAAGATGTAGAAGGATGTTCTGGAGCTTGCTACTCAAGCTTTAGCAAGGGTAACACGCTAGTTCTGAGTGGTATCGTCTCACTGAGATTGATGCTTAGATTCAAGGAAAAGATGATTTGGTTCAACAATTGGCTGAGTTGCTGGTATCATTTCAGAGGGATCCAGTTTGCATCTTCCTGGGATGAGATGACCAACAGTCTAACTTGCTTTGCAAAGGATGATCTACACCTCTCATTCATATGTTTCTTTATAATATCCAAAGCCTTTACTGTCCCCATTCTGCTTTTTGTAGACAGTATATCTAATGAGCATTCCAACCTAACAAACAAATTGAATCCCAGATTAGACAATATCATGGTAGCCCCCTCAATATCAGGAGCCCTAACAATAAACTGCTTGATTTGGAGGCACTTTTGCCTCTGGAACATGTTCATGTCTGTGTTATCAAGACATGGTTCAAATGTAAAAAGAGCATCCCCTCCATGCATGTTATTTTTGCCTACATAGCATTCCTTTATACCCACTGGTAACTGCAGAGGTCTGTGTTCATCAGTGACAGTATCCCTTTACAGAGCTCTAGCTCACTTGAAGGAGGTCAAACCTCCAAAGTATAGCTTGTTACCCATCCTTGTACATTGACACAAATGATCGTGAAAGCTTCCTGGCATTTGCTAAAAATATCCCTATAAGCAGTTTTTCATTAATCCTTTACAACTTCAACTATCCATTCATAGGCCGGCATACTTACACTGCCAAAGTAGGATATGCCCAGTGATGCTTAAACTGGGTTAAAAAGGATGGACTCCCTGGATCAAATTGTCCTCAGTCCTACCAAGGAATCTTCTTGACCTGATTCTCTAAGTTAGCTCCAGCCTGACCCCCCACCCCAGTTGTTCTATCATTAGATAAGTCACACCACTTGCTGGTCACCTTTATGTTCAAAACATGCATTCCTCTGGTAACCAGTGCCACCCTCTTTAAAGACTTTAAAAAAGCAAACATTTTACAATTATATGACAAATTCTGTAATTTTATGCATGAAAATTCCAGAGTTGACCTGGGATATGCTACCACCTATACTAGCTGTCTTTATGGCCATTTAAACAAATTATTGACCTGGCAGTAGCTACTTGAAACAAATATAGAGATAAAGTCAAAAACAAGCCACCCTGATGGCCAGTCAAAATAAACTGTATAACAGGCAGAAGAAACTGATTATATTATCTTGTAGTCCAATAATTCCTCTGCATAATGATAACGCAGAGAGCTTCACTAAGAAACCACCAGCAACTGAGGCAAAGGACAATTACAAGTATTCCTTTACTTTAGAAAATTAAGAAATAAATCACAACACTGTACTGAACTTTTCCATAATGGTGCTTTCCACTCAAACCCAAAAGACATTGCTAGCATATTAGTAAATAGTTTCAGTGGAAATATTTGGCTTCCAACCTATTACCCCAATATAAGTCATCCCTGAGTCATTTTTCTTCCCCACCACCATCATCATTGAGGATTATGTTCTTAAGGGACACTCAAAGGCCAAAAGCACTTCTTCCAAGAGGCCTAACTATACACCAGGCTGCATAATGATCAAGTTCAAACATGCACCCACTGATCCCCTCCTTACACTGTTTAACCTAAGCTTGTCTACACATTGTCCCTGAATCCTGGCACACTCTGCAGTGATACTTAAGGGTGAATGAGACATGGACCCTGGTAACTACAGACCAATCAGTCTTATGACTCTTATCTGTGAAGCCATGGAGCTCCTCATTATCGACCCTAAGAATCGTGTATTCAACAATCTGAGTAAGATACACCCACAACAACTTATCTTGGTAAAGAGCATGTCATGCCTGTGAAATCCTGTAAGCTTCTTTGAAAGGGCACACAGGTGAGGGACAGTGGGCACACTGTCCACAGTGCCCATCTTGATTTGACCGAGGCATTTGACACCTTACCACCCCACGTAAATAACTTATGGCATTAAGCATTGATTCCTATGTCATAAGACTGATAGCAAACTGTCTCAAGGACAGAATATACATTTTTAGTTGGTGACATTTATTTATTTATTTACATTTGTTGACTGGGAGTGTCCGACTGGATGTAGGTCCATTTTCAGCAGAGGCCCAGAGAGAAAAGCTCCACAGTTAAAATAAACAGACAGTAGTTACAATGGATTGCATAGCGATTAACAATTTGATTAACATAGCAATTAATTACAAACATATATATAGATGAAGAACATAGTACATCAGTAGACAACTAGAATCTTTATCTGCGAAGTACATAACAGACATTAACAAATGTTACAATAAGAAGTTCCTGCTGTATAATAAGTACTAGGCTTATAAGCATCTGAGCTTGCTATAATCAAGGTATTTAGTGGCGTGGAAAGAAAGGTAGTGGTTGGATGGGGTGGGTGATATTAAAGTGGGAGTTGCAAGGGCATAGCCAGCATGTTTTTATGTGCACTTTTAGTAAAGTTTTGAAGTGGGTGCATGATGGTATGGAGGAAATTGTGGGTGGGAGGGAGTTCCATAATTTGGCTATGGCACAAGAGAATAGTGCTTCATGAGCAGAGTTATTGGCTTTAGTGATCTGCAAGTGATTTTTGTTGCTGAATCTTAGTGGTCTGGTGGTGCGATAGGGTTGGAGTAGATTCTGGAGTAATGGGACATTTAGTGGATGGTTTACTAGTTTGTGGGCACGTGAGAGTTGATACCATTGAAGGAGGTGAGGGAGTTCAAGCCAGCCCAGTTCAGCAAGTGAGAGACAGTGGTGACTACGGTAAGATGCCCCTGTGGCAAATTTGGCGATTTTGTTGTAGCAGGTCTCTAGCTTGTTTAGATCACATTGCCTTAGGTTGGTATATATTGGAGAGGCATAAAGTAGGGTGGAGATAAGGTGGGAATTTGCTACTGAAATCTTTGCTGCTTTGGTGAGAAGTTGCTTATTTCTGTATAACACTCCTAGTTTTTTGTGGACTTTTTTTATGGTCATGGATATGTGAATGTCAAATTTTAGTTTATTGTCTATTTCCACTCCTAGCAATTTGGTGTGCTCAGTTGGGTATATAGTGCTGTTGTCTTTTGCTGTGATGTTAAAGTGAGAGTTGTTTTGAGTATGTTTGGTGGGTTGGAAGATGAGTAGTTTAGTTTTGTTTGGGTTGAGTATTAATTGGGCATCGGATAACCAAGTTTCAACAGAGAAAAAGGCTTCCTGTGTGACTTTTTGCAGTTTGGGTAGGGTCTGGGCTGAACAGATGATGGTTGAGTCATCTGCGTATTGTATGAGTGTGCCATGTTTGGTGGCAGAGGCTAGATTATTGGTGAAATCAGAGAAGAGTAGGGGTCCAAGGATGGATCCTTGGGGAACCCCTATGGAGACAGGTAGTTGGGGAGATATGTCATTCTGCCATACAACGGATTGTTGGAGGTCAGACAGGTAACTCTGAAACCAGTTGGTGACTGATTGAGAGAAGGATAGGTTACTGAGGACAGCGATGAGTTGTTTGTGTGGGACCATGTCAAATGCTTTAGATATGTCTAGGAAAGTAGCAGAGGGGAGACGGCCATTGTTTTTATGCTGAAGGATAGTGTTAGTAAAGGAGAGTAAGGCAGTGGTGGTGCTATGGTTTGGTCGGCTATGGTTTGGTCTGAAACCATGCTGAGTATTGGAAAGGAGGTTGTTAGTAAGGAGGTAGTCTGAGACCTGAGAGTGTATGCATCCCTCTAGTATTTTGGAGAGTGGAGAGAGAATAGCTATGTGGCGGTAATTAGTTAGTTTTCTCAGTCAGACAGAAAGTCGGTAGTGGTGTCCCCCAGGGATCTGTGTTCCATCTTCTACTTGCCATTTTATTTCTCTAACTTCAGATCCATTAACACTGATCGTGGTTAACCAAACTTGCTTATGGCTGTAAGTAGTTATCATATCAACTCAAGTTACTTGTACCCTTCAAAATGACTTAACATGCGTCAACCCCTAGTGAACCCAAAAAGGACTTTAACTAAACACCTGGAATTGTAGTATCATCCCTTTCAAGAAGCAAATTGTTTCAATCTACTTCAATACCCCTTTTGGTATTTGGTGACTGTAGTTGGGAAATCCTTCTCTTCTAAAACCAAGGAGTTCATTCTTCCCCTTATTCTCTGCCCTGGCCAAACTCATTATAGAATATAATGCACCCCTTTTTATGCTCTGACTAAATACATCAAAAATCTTTGACAAAAATGCAGACATTCCTCACTATAACAATTACTGTTCTGAAAAAACATAGCTACCAAGACTGACTGGAATCCTTTTCTTCATTCTCTGAGTTGTATACAGTAGTTTTTGGGGGGAATCTGTGGCTTGCTTACTATGCCCTCGGGATCCTTCTATCCATCACCTCCTTTTTCTCTTGATAAGTCAAATAGTGCAATCAACAAGAACAAGAGATTTTAATCTATATCAGGAAATAAATAAAACCTAGATGGAAGGATGGGTTCATGAAGCACCTACCATTGATGTAAGATATGCTTCCCATACAGGTCAAAACATGTGATTCCTTGTCATCCTTCAATCAGCTTGGACAACTGGATGTGTATCCCTAAACTTACACTGGGGCTCACAGGCCTTGCTCTTCTTAGAAAAGGTGGTAGAGCATAATGGTTATTGGCAAGGCGCATATGACCTCTGGTCAAATTGCATTATATATCCTATGATTTTAGTGATTGAAGTCTCCACCTATAGTTTATTGACTTTATAGGTTTTTGCAGTTTTAGTAGTATTGAGGTGGGGGGCTTTGTTTTCTAGGGTTATGTAAGGGCTGTACTTCTAGATGTACTGAAGGGACATTGAATGGGACTGACAATGATAGCATCTATATACTTGTCAGCCGATTGTAGTTGTTTTGTTATGCTATTCATTATAGTTATTCTTTATTTCACACAGTATGATATAACCATAAGAGAGATGGGGATAAGATTGTGTACTGTTGGAAATACGTATACTGTGTTTTAATCTTGTAAATATTTATTTTTCATGTAAATACTTGTGACGGACTCTATGGGAAAAGCTGAGTTTAAAAATATATATGATTTATATTCTGTTGTGTCACATTTTGCTTTTTTGGTTAAGGAGTATATGGATGACTACATTTTTGTTATACTTAGCTGGAGTTCTTTGACTTATTGACTGTATATCTACAAGAGCATACCTCTTAAGCTCTTAGAGCACAAAATCTGGACAAAGCCTTAAATAATGGGGGTCAAAGGCCCCAAAATATTGACACATATATTGCTCTTATAAACTTGCAATGTTACTAGAAAAACTGGATTTGTGTTAGCTTATATTTTCTGAAGGCTATGAAGTCTGAAACTCAAGTGTATATCACTATTTAGTGACTTCAGTCCTTAGTGATTTGCCAGAAAACTACATATTTTATGAGGAACAGACCAAACATATGTGGCAAAAACCTGGACAGTTGAGAGGTATGTTACATAGAATCCTTAAATGGAAAACAAGGACAAATTAACTACTTGAACATAGGGTGTATGAAGAACGAGGGAACTATCACCGGGTGTTGTGCATTGAGTAAGATAGAGAAGGTACAGGAGATACCAGGTTTGTAGAATTTTATGTAGAGTTAGGCATCAGGAGTTTGATTTTCTAGTGTCTTTGTTTGGTGAATGCATTGGTTAAGAAGGATTGAGGTTTGGAAAATGTGAGGAAGGGAGAGAATGAAATGTGTGAACTAATTAGAGTTCTCTCTTTAAGACAGGTCTAATGGGTGGTGGGAATCCAGATCTGCTACCATACAAATTAGGATAGCTTACGGTAAAACAATTCTGATTTTGTGGAGAGACAGAAACCTGTGGGCAATCCCTTGGACCTGTTGGCTCTAGCTTCATAAAATATAGGGGAAGTCTCATTAAAAGGGAGAGTGCTTGTATTGTAGTGGTGTGGGAAGTGAAACGGAATACAAGCAAAGTTGCAAAGATGCAGAAAATGAGGTATGAATTAACATAGCACAGTGATTCAAAGAATTACTTTTTCGAGTTAATTTTTTTCTCTTGGAGGAAAAAGTGGACACTATCTTTTGATGGCATTCACACATTCACTTCTATTGGAGTATTCACAATATGTGTAAATATAGCAGAGCCATGTGTATATATGCGGATGCCCATAGAAGAATGAATATGGCTGAATGACTGTGTCTGTCTGGGTTTTCTCACTATGGTTGTTAAAGGATGCCAGTGGTGTGTGTGTGTGTGTGTGTGTGTGTGTGTGTGTGTGTGTGTGTGTGTGTGTGTGTGTGTGTGTGTGTGTGTGTGTGTGAGAGATCGAGCACAAGTGTGGGTCAGTGTTTCCATGAGTGTGTGGAGGGGGGCTTATTTAGAGATGCTTGGATGTGTGTATTGGGATGTCTGGGCGTGTGAGTATGTTTGTGAGTTTGTACACTCATGTGAGTGCATGGGTGCCTGAATGTCTATTTGAGCATGTGCACCTGCATATAGGTAGTGCCTATGTAGTAATGCAAAGGCTGTTAAGAACTCCAAAATTGTCATGTCTGACAGAGTAGTATTCAATTCAGAGACATGAAAATGAGCTGCCAATGAGGTGGTTCTTGCTGGCTTTACCACATCTCTGAATTGGAGCTCCTAGCACTCTAACTGGCCAGCCCATGTTCACCAGTTACAATGGGCACAGATTCTTTGTCAGTTCCATAAGTCTTTGTATGATATCCTCAGACGATATTGAAATCAAAATTATTTCTTAGTAGTCTATTTGCTGAAAATTATTCTCTAAGATGATTAATTATCACACAAGTGTAAATTACCTCTGTAATGCAAATAATTATTCTATTGAGTTACTTTGGTGCCTTTCTCTGTGTTCTCAATGTGAATTGACTGACCACAATATGGCTAATCTGGTAAACACAAAACAAATAAAATAATTAAGTAAATCACTGTGTTGTAGAGTTGGCCATCTATTGCATGTATAAAATGCAAGTTATGAGGTACAAGAACCATGATAAGAAAAACTAAGAAATAATCATCATACATCTTACCAGTTCAAACTATTTCATACTTTTATCTGTTTGTGGTCTGGAAAAAAAACTGTCAGATTTTCTGATAAATCTTGCTTCTGTCCCTTTGCCCCATTGGTGCCTAAATATACGTAGGGATCTTTTCATCACAAGTAAATTTTCAATTTTTCATTCTATGAATGTCAGGCTGTGAGGTTTAGTTTCATTCCTTTTACTTGTCCTCGCTGTTATAAAAGGGAATTCATTTTGCTCAGTGCAGAGAAATTTTCTTCCTTCAATAATTTGCTTAAAAGAATTTTCAGTTTCCCTTCACCATTTTTCTCAGAACCCTGTACCAAATTCTCACAGTACAGATTAGTGGGTTAAAATAACAAGTTTAATTTAAGTTATCTGTTATTAATCTAATTTTGGTTCCCACAGTCTCCATTTGCATATTGTGATGTTTGCAAAGCATTTAACAAAGCAAAATCTCGTGGACCACATCTGAAAACAGAATACCTGTGCTAAATGTATTTCTGCCATTAAGATAACTTAGTAACCCTTCTTACCACATTGCTTCATCTCTTTTTAGTTGAAGGTAGTCATTCACATCTGTATTTTCTGGTTATAGGTTCATAGATTAAGTATTAGGTTAACTGCCCTTGTGGACCAGTTTAAGCCTAGCCAATTTTACCCCATGTCAGAATCAAACCCCTTACCTTGTGTCTATAAGGTAACACCTTAACCATTATGCCAACCATCGGTCATAAAGGATTAAGATCAAACATTTTGTTGTTTATAGTTGCTGTTATTTCCATGTTATCATAGATCACCTTTAAAAGAAACGGTATTACTGACATACCAAGCTGAAGTAATCAGTCAAAAATAAAAGACAAAGCAATTTATTTCTATATCATAAAAATGAAATATATGTTTAAGTTTGGAGCATGCTGCTATTGTCGATTCATTAATGAAGGCTCTATATGAATAGGTCTCAAGCAATTACTGGGCACCATACCAGCTGTAGTAAGCATGAGGTTTATTCAGCTTTATATTCTGACTATAGTACCCTTTCTGTTAGGAAAAAAACAGATTGAATCAGAGAGCATATGAACCTTTCTACATAATGAAGACTAAAGATGATATTTTTTTTTTGTTTAAACATACACATTTCCTAACCTTGGAATGTTTTGTTGTGTTTTCAGAGCTGAATTGTGTTTGCCCAAACATCTGATGTAAATCTGATGGATTTTTGAAGTGCAAGGGACTATCTTGCCAGTAGTTTTTAAATGTAAATAATGAACATGTTTGAATAAAAGTGTAAATGTTAAAAGCATAAAGTCATATTCTTTCAGATGCACTGAAGTAGGTTTCTGTTCTTTACATGTTATGAATTAACTTTTCATATAATTTTAATTGGTATTTACATTTTTAACAAATACTTGCTTTTATGATGCGAGGAGTCATGTCGCTATTGAGTAATGTAAGCAAACATGGGATTAAACCTGTGTATTTAAAGTGCTGATTTTTTTTCTACTTCTGTAGAAGTTTTGGTAATTTAGTAAGATAAAACTGCTTAACTTAGTTAAATCTGTTCAACTTGATACTAAAGTGTTTAATGATTCATTTGGCGTTTATTTTGACTATCAACAGTTGGCTGACAGAGCATCATACCAATCTATGGCTATTGTCAGGGTCATTGATGCTATACATGCTCCAGACATGCAACATCAGGGTTCCTGTATGTACTGTTGAGCTGCAGCACCATCTGTACTGTAGATCACATCAGGTCCGCAAACAGCAGACCAATGAGGTTTACATGGCCCAAGCTTGTGACATGGCACCTACACCCTGTCACACAAGGATGTGATTCCTATGTACCCCAACCTGTCAAATGCAAGAGTGGTTACAACATCTATCATAAGGTCAAAAGTCATGGGAGGTAACATCGCTATTGTCTCTCAATATGCCCCACTTCCCTTGTTCATACCTCTTTTCTGTCCAGATTTTCACAGCATATTTTTGGTTTGTTCCTTATCAAAAATCTGTGGTTTCCGACAAATTGTTGAGGACTGAAATCACTAAATAATGACATGCATTTGAGTTTCAGACTTCATATACTTCAGAAAATGCATACCAACACAAATCATGTTATTCTAGCATCTGTCTGCTTATAAAAACAACATTTAAAATCCGTTCCTAATTTGGAGACTTTATTTTAAGCTTTGTCCAGATTTTTTATGCTAAGAGGCTAAAGTATGCTTGACACTCTAGAAAACTAACTTGTCTCACAAGCCAAACCTTTAGGAACCTGTCAAGGTTGTTTGGTAGAATTATTGCCATACTGCATTAAGAAGGCATTTTTGCATGCCTTGTTGAGGTTGTTGATAAAGGTGTTGAATAGGGTAGGTCCCAAGATGGAACCCTGTGGGATGCCTACAGAGATTCGGAGAAAGAAGATGTTGAGCCTTTTCACTGCTTGGGATATATTGGAAAGGTAATTTACCACTATGGAGCTCAATTATCAAGAGCTAGGGAACAGTTTATGTTGGATGATGGAGTGAGAAACAGTATCAAAAGCTTTGGAGAGGTCAAGAAAGAGCTAATACTAATTTACCATAATTTTTTTGTATTGATGGTATTGATGAAACTTAGGAGGGTGGTGGAGGTGCTAAGATGGGGGTAGAAGCTCTATTGTGATGGAGATAGAGCAATGTGTTTTCTGTGATACAGTGTAGGGGTTGTGACTGTATGCATTTCTCAAGGATTTTAGATGGGGGAGGAGGATGGCGATGGACCTATAATTTGTGAGTTGTAAGAAGTGGCCAATTTTGTGTAGAGGAAAGATGTAGCATTTTTTTTCAAGAGGAGGGGGACATATGATTCACTGATGGAAAGATCTATAAGAATTAATACTGGATAGGCTATGGCCTTAGCTGCTGTTTTAAGGTATCCCCCTAGTAGGAGATCAGGAGCTAGAAAGGTAGACTTAAGTTGTGCAATAGTTTTTAATAGTGGCAGTGAGTACTGGTTAAAATGATAGTTTGTTGGGTAGATTGGTCATCTGTTCTGAGATACGAGATCATTCATGGTTCAGAGGTGTATCCAGCATCACCTGCTAACACACAATAGTAGACATCACTGTAAGAGCGATCTGCTTGAATGGGAAAGATGAGCCTCTGGGAAGTCTGAACAGAAGCAATTGTAGATGTAGTAATTATGGAAACAGCTTGGGAGGCACAGAGACACACTGTATATAATACCCTGAGCATTGCACACTACCTAACAACTGATGGAGTGGAAGCCATGTTGGTTAATTTTTTTGGACACTGTGTGCAGCAAGTGGGTCATTGGTAATGATGTGTATGCGGTCATGACCTGAAGGAATTAGGCTATGTGGTAAAATGGTTGCATGGTGTTGGTTCTGTCCTCTGTTACCTATGGAAAGCACATATTCTCCTCTACATACTGCTGTATCACATCAGTGAAGTGGCATTGCTATCTATAAGACTGATACCTGTGAAATCCTAGTATGTTTAGTGCTGGATGCTGGGAGGTCCTGGTAGCAAGGGTGATTAATTCTGCACATACGTTCGTGTCTACAGGGATGGGCTGTACATTTGTCCAACTTGATTCCCTGTGTAAGGAACACATAATGGCTGTACATTAGTCTCAGTAGGCATGCAGTAGCAGTCAATGTTCTGATCACATACATGATAGTATACTGGGTGCTTGCCAACCCATCTGTGCCACAGAGGATGACTGTGCCCAACAATGTAGACATTGTCTCTGTAGGCAGACACTTTCAACTATTCAACTAATGCTGCTGCTGATATTTCTACCATTGCATTATTAGTTTCACTGCTGCGCACCCAAAGATGCCTGGCATTTAGAATGGATGAATGCAGTGATACAGTATATTGACTTTTGCATACCATTATGTGATCATTTACATAACTTGCATGCTGCACTGTTTTTGCCACATCATGACCATGTTACCTGTGCTCATAGATTACCTCAAGGGGAGTTGCTTACTGTACAAATAGATTATTTTTTTGTGGATTGTGTTAAAAACACACACATAAAAAAGTGTTTTGGGGGTGTGATGCCCTATTTCTGGGCCAGTAATCAAGGAGTCTGAATCCTCACCATTGACACTGGTGAGGGACATTCACTTGGAACAAAAATAGATACACTCAGTATTTCCAGGTGCAGATCTCTGCACCAAGCACAGTTTTCCTTAAGAGCACACAGAGAACACACTCAGTTTGGGTTTCTCTCCCTCTCTCCAGGCCCCCAGTAAGACTTCCCCATTGGCACAGCTGTAGAGTTGAGTCCTCAGCCAAGTGTCCAAGCCAAGTCCTCCAGCACCCTCTCTGTGAAAAC
Organism: Protopterus annectens; assembly: GCF_019279795.1. Classification (NCBI taxonomy): domain Eukaryota; kingdom Metazoa; phylum Chordata; order Ceratodontiformes; family Protopteridae; genus Protopterus; species Protopterus annectens. Next base: position 1,171,620,035 of record NC_056739.1, on the reverse strand, counting down.
AATGCTCTGTGTCACTGCTCCAAGTAGATGGCATGCACACGCTTTGAGATTTGATTTTCACACACACCTGGAAATGGCTGGCACAGATTTACTAGCTATGCCCCTCTGTCCAGACTATAATGTAGTTCCTGCCACCAGACATTCCAAAGCCAGCTACTCCAAGGCTCTTACAAGGGTGCCCAATTATACTGAGTGAAATTAATATTAATACAAATGCTAATGTTGACCAAACAACCAAGCTTTCAGGAGTGGCCACAGTGACATCACATAAATATAAATACTCTCAAAGGTGAAAATACTCTGTAAAGGACCAACCACAATGAAAAGTTTAAAAATATTTAATAATAAATAAAATAACATAAAAAAAACTAAATATCTATTTACAATAAACACCAGAGTGTCAATCACAGGAAATATTAAAATAACACAGATGAATAGATTCACAGAGATACAGAAACACAGTGCTTAACTAATCTCACTATATGTTCCTGACTGATCTCAAGAATTACTATTCCCTGGTTACTTACTAAATAAGGCAAGATGAAGTGGGTGAGTGATTCTATGTCAGGTTTCAAAAACAGACTGCCTTTGAGACTGCTGTCTCATCTAGTATTAAAACATCATGTCAGTGATGGATTACAGAATGACATCACATACATTTGGTCATCTGAATCTGGTCCCCATACTACCCTCTTTACTAGAACCTGCTAGGATTTAGCACAGATGTTTTACCTTACACACCTAGAGCTTTGCTAAGATCTGCTGCAGATTCTGGAAGTCAAAAAACAATTTCAAACTTTCACCCTTCCACAGTAGTAATTAGTTCACAGCTAAGGAAAATACAATGAGGATTCCTAGTCCTTGATTTCACAGACATTTCATCTTTGGCTGCATTGAGACCTGTGAGATACAATCTTTATGGCTTAAATTAAGTAATTTAATTTCAAACTATTTTCAAAGTTAGCTGGACTGAGATTTACATCTTTTCTTCCAGTATCCTCTGTTGCAATATATTAATTTCCACAGTTATAATACAGTCTGACATACAGGTGCAATTTCTTTTCTGTCCAGCATGACCCATTGTTGGTACATTTTTTTTAAAACACAAACAGCTTTACAAATATATTTTTCAACACAAGCATCTGTACAAATCAGTTTGATATACAAATGACATACAATTATTTACACAACTCCAGCCACCTATGCTGGCATATGCTACACATCCACTGCCTACATCCCCTGACATAGCTGGCAATACCTCACATTATTACATGGAGTATTCTAAATAACTCTGAGAATGCTTAGTGCTGTGGTATAAAAGTTATGAAAAGCTGAAGGTAAAACTTTTTAAGCTTTCAAGTTTACTTTTTTAGTTTAAATAAATTTCTCTGCTGCAGCTGTTAGAAAGTAAGCTCAAAAACATGTTGGAGAAAAATGTTATTGGGAGTGTACCTGTTGCCTTTTGCACACAATAAGTGACATTACTTACTTTTTGAGCAACAACTTCATAAAAGTACTGAAAACTGTAATGATACTGATCCTTTGGACACCTTTGTTATAGGCCTGGTAATTTGTCCAATGAGTTGAAAAAGGAGTTAAATCTGTATTGTAATATGGAAAATGTTTTACAAATACATAAAATGTGTAGATTATAAAATCTATTCATGGGGTTAAATTCCAGCTGTGTTTGATTTAAATAAGCAGTGGTGCACATTATCCTCTGAATGTGCTTTGAGGCAGTAATTAGCATTCTCTGAATGAGAGGAAAGAAAGCATAACCGACTTGTAGAATTAAAGGTTTGCAGGAAGAATTGAAACGGTTGGCGCACATGGATTATTATAAACAAAGAGAATGTGAAGTTCACAGATAACTGATGGAACACAAACAGCAGCTAATTGCTCAAATGAAACGTAAAATCCAATGTGATCTTGAAAATTAATGGAAGAGGAAGTTTCTTAATTGAAGAAAGTGCAATTTCATGAGCATAGAGGACATTCACCACTAACAGAAGAAGTAAGAGAACCAGTGAAGATGTGATGACCTGCTGGTTTCTGAAAAATGTTCATGAGCAATCTCTTTCAAAAGTCTCCCCCTACTAAACCCATCAGATTGCTTTGTGGGCCTATCAAATATGTTGGAGTGGCATCAGCTGGGATGGACAAAATAATTCAGGTGCTTTAAAAAATTTTTCAGACAGTTTCCCCAAGTGAATATGTAAGGGCAATTATTGAAATGAAAGTCATTCATTTATCTGAATTATTTTTCTCCTGAATTACATTCTGCTTTGAGACTTGGTTTAAAACATACTAAGCTGGGTATTGCACTGGTTATAAAATATTTTTGCAGTAAATTAGCCATTGTGAATATTTTTGGACAAAATATTAGCAGAATTAAACTCCAAAGTGACATTAGCTAACATTAGCTTTTACATTGTCTCACTGTATGAATACAGGGATTGGTATATTACCAAACCATGAATCAAGTTGAAGAGGAGGTAGAACACACCATATAAAGATATGAGACTGACTATTTCAAACTTTAAAATGAAATTTTATAACAGTGAAATTGCTGTACATTAACTGTTTTAGAAAATGTTTTGAAATAACAAGCCACATGTGTTTTGTTTGTTTAAAAAAGCAAAACCCCAAATATGTGTTACCAAACAACATTTATTTTACGAAAGTGAGAGATGACTGCATTATTTGGCCCTCTGATAAACAGGCAAATCAGTTATAACACAAAGATAAACATATTTAGATATTTGCAATAAGTTGTTACATACTTATGACTATAAAAAATGTACTTATAATGAAAATTATGGGACCTGCTGGTGAGGGGGAAGCTTATGTTGTCAGAACAAGATGTTCAACAGTTTTATTAAATTTATTAAGCATTCAGATAAACCTTTTTATATCTTATATGTTTTTACAAGACAGTTCTAGTTGATTAGAAGTGTCATAGGGGAGAGTAAACGTGTTAGCTTTGTTATAAAAAAAAACAAAATCAGAAAAGATAGTATTCCATATTTGCAACACCTGCCATTTAAATTCTCAGAGACAAGACTTTATGTGGCAAATAAACTTTTACTGAGCAACTGTTTATGTGAATTCCTTTATATACCTCAATAAATAATGGTGGTATTCATGCATTTTCTGAAATTGTAGGCAAAGAGTAAAAATCTAATTTTATTTTTAATTTGCTTCATTTCTCTTTAATGCAGTTATTTCAGTTTTATGGACTATTACCAATTACTGTGAAGTTATGGGTCACCTTTTGCCCTCAATTATACCAACCTTTTTATGTCTGAATTTGAAACTGAGAATTCAGTGGTATATTATACTTGTTACATAGATGACTTGATATTAATTTGTGTGGGACATGTTAACTTAATTTGAAGCTTTTTATCTACATATTCAAAGTAAGTGTGGACTTCAAGTTTACATTAAAAGTCACATTTAACTAAAATTAATTATTTGGATGTAAATCTGGAGGAATAAACTGCAGCTTAAAAATATATTGTCTAATACCTTTATTTCTGCTCAGTCAATACCCTCCATGTGATATTAAAGTCCTACCATACAATGAATTTTTAAGAGCAAGCTATATTACCAGAAAAAAAGATTTCAGTCAAATCTGTCAGTTAATATTCTAAACATTACTTGAAATAGGATATGAATTTAATTTATTATAAAATACTTTTTGGAAAAAGTGCAGTACAAATGCACATAAAATAGAAGCCAATGAATATTGAAATAGAGGACAAGAACCAAAGAGGCTGTATGATTGAGTCAGATTTTACTAAAGAGCACTGCTTTTATATGCTGCTGATTGTGATCTAAAAGGGATCTTAACTTCAATTAAACTGATATCTTGCATACTCACTATTAAATGGGGAATAAAAAATGTCAGATATATAAATTGTGTAAAACATAATGAGACAAAAATGTAAATTGTGTAAACATGTAATAAGATGAAACAATTGAATGTAAATGGTAATGTGGAAAAGATGTAACTGTAATCCTAGTGTGGTCTTTATCCTGTAGTGCATGTGTATATGAAAAGATTATGTATAATGACAAAAATAACTAGAAGATTTAAAACTACAATGTTAAAACGTCTGTTAACTGTTGGACATTCTTCTCCTGTCTGTACCTTTTCAGACCATGTTAATAATGTGCATGAGGACTGCAGTGAACATTCTCACTTCTTGATGTTGCATCAGGATAATATGGATGATGGAGGGTGACACTGAACAAGATATGTTAACAAAGATAATATTTTTCACATTGAAATATGAGATGATATGCCCTGGTGGATTAAAAATAGAATTTGAGTAGAGTTGCTTGATGTGCAGTGCACAATGTTTGGTTGTTGATGGTTTTCTTTTTAATAAATTGTGTGTGCGAAATTATTCTGAATTGACAATGAGAAGTCTTAGTGCTGAGGTGTCAGAGTTACAAAAATGTTCTTTTTCTTAACCTTTGCACTTTGACCACGAGGGTTCCCTTCTACTGGTCCAGTTACTCATTTGCTCTTACTGGTATGTCAGTCCAAATTATGGGTGGTTCTTATGATTAGGATGAAGACATGAGTTAAGTGGCTGGCAGGGTAGTCATTCCCAGGGGTACAGAGTTTTCTCAAGCCTTAAATCCCTCTCCTGTCTGATGATCACTGTTAGGCTTAGTAGGCAGTGGGAAGTGACCTGAACCCATGTCTGCTCCCTGGTCCACAGGGGACTATGCCTCCTCTGTTTTCCAACTGCATCAGACAGAACTCCACTAAAGAGATGCCCGCTATGCTCTTTCAACCCAAAATGGGTGCAACATATTCTCCCCACTGTGCTATAGGTTCTCACTAGACTACTGATCTGAGAGGATCTTAAGAAGCCTAACCTTACATTCCCATGGTAGCCATCATGCACCTGAGTTGCTAATCGGAATCAGGTTGTCTGAGCCATAGTCAGGTTTTTCTTCCACTACACCACCAGTGCAGGCTGGAGTTGTGAAAAGTTGAACCTTAATAGAAAGCATTTTTTAAGCTTTCTATTTTGATTGATTGTGAATTTATTTATGCGGTTATTTTGGTCTATTAGAAATTGATTCAGGTATATCAGCTTTTATTCATTCACTGACATGTAGTTCTCCCTTTCTAGGTTATCAGGTAGTCTGATATCTCCTCCAGTTACATACATTTGTCTTTGAGCTATCTGAACAAAACTGATTGTTAGTTATTCATGCTTTTTTTTTGCTTATAGGTTCTTTGCAAATTATGACCCCTTTTTTTCAGAGATCACCTGTTACAGTACTTACAATGACTAAAAGATTCTCAAGTGTTCCTCATGGCCCTTATCAGCCCTCAGTCAGCCCACTGCCTTAACTATAATTACTGTAGGACTCCTGTAAGCTTCCTGGTCCTCGTTCTCATGGTAATTAGCACATCTGGCACATTCTTTGAATGTTTAGTCATTATTTCCAATGTAGTACATAAATTGCTGTAGTAGGCTTAAGTACCACCACAGTATCAAGTCAACCGAAATTAGTACATAATGATTATTTGTATTAATGGGCACTGATGTTTCTATTTGCTACTTCTGCTTAATTTCTGCCATATACATTTGGAAAATTTGGATCATGTTGTTCATAGCAATGAATGAACCAGAGGACTGAAAATTCTGAGAATTTTTTAATATATTGCAGGTTCTATGCTTTTGTTTTACTACACTTTAACAGTAAAGCTTAAAAAGCTGCATCCCAGTTGTGTGCTATAGGAATGAAGCAACGACTATGACTCGGGTAACCCATGTGTTTAATTAGTGGCACAGGTATCTGAGCAACTGGGAAAGGGGAATGACCTTGAGTAACCACCACCAGCTGAACTCATCTTGTGGGGGAGGTCTAGGCTGCTATACCCACAGCACTGCCATCAGCTGGAGGTGGCTGTTTGTTGTCTACCTGTATAGCCATGTTGGCTTTTACAGCATCTAGCAGAGGCCCTCCTTTTAGGCAGGAAAACGGGAAGTATGCATGTGTGGAAGCATGCACTCCTCTCCTTGACTTGTATATCTATATGCAAGTAGGGAGAGAGAGAGAGGGGGTAAGGGGGGAGAGAGGGTGTGTCTGCAAGCAGGCTAGGGGAGGAAAGGGAACGCTGTTGAGCAGGACTTGTGATTGGTTCAATGCCCACCACCTAACTCGCACTGCTGGGGAAAAATGTGTAGCCCTTCCATGGCATGAACAAATGGATTTGTAGGGTTCTGGCCTATCCCAGGAATGGCTGGTGTCTGCACTAACAGAATAAAATGAATGAGGTGATTTGATGCCGTTATTGAACCAGAAGGCAGGATTCTGCTGAGGTGAAGAGGGAGAGAGAAAAAAAAATGGCTGAATTGGTAGTAGCACACACATTTGTTACATCTGTCTGATAGAGCTCTTTCAGAAAATATTTTCTGTTTCTATGCAAAAGTCCTAATGATGCTTCTTTTTGACTTGCAACTACTTAGTTTCCTTGCATGTCTATACAAGAAAATGTACAGAGCTTCTGCATTCCTGCCATGCTGTGAAGTATAAGGATACATGTCACAGGTGGAAAGAACCATACATATGCTATTGCTAGGGGTTATACCTATACAGCTTTAGGTGATAAAGCATGACTCTAGGCAAGATAACTCTGGGAAGTGTGGAAGGCAGACAGGGAGGGGAAGAATCATTGCAATTTTTGTCTTAAAGGAGGCCCAGCAGAGCATATTGTGCAAAGTGGGGATAGGAAAAACAAAACACTGGAATATTGCATAATATTAAATGTAATTCAGAAAACCTAAATGACTGCTAACTTTAAATAGCATTACTGCTACTTCATGAAAGCACTTAATATATTCTAGGAAGTCATATTTTTCATATGCTTACACTGATTTTAACCCTTTCTTATTGATGCTTACTCCTACAGCCATCTGCCACCTTAGTCTGTGTGGAGTTTCCTTCTTGACTGTTGGCCCACAATGTCTTTTCAGACCTTACATGGTTAATTCACATATTAACCAGTCTCATCACCATTTGTTGCGTATATGCCTAATGTACAGTTACAATAAAACTTTAATAAAGATATGCTGACTAGAACAATGTACCTTTTAGACAGGTAGCATACCTGGCAGTTGTATTCTCTTACATTCTGTTTGTGTGGTAAAAGCACATGGGCTGTAGCTTTCAACAAAACTGTTACATTTTCATGTAACCTTCAAACTGGTCCTAAAAGTAAATTAGTTTAAATCACATTTATACATTTTAAATAGTATCTAATTAGTCACTACTAACAATGCAAACCCCACTAGACATATGCAGTTATTTTGAGGTAACTGTTGGAGACTAAATGTGGATTTAAGGTTTGAAAAACACAAGTTTTATATCCAGAAGCTGCAGTACAGCAAACCCAGGTTTGTAGCCATATGTAGCTTGTGATAATGCTGCCGATGCATTTGTATACATTGTTTTAAAAACTTCAGTTCTATTCTGTTCAATAACTATACAGCACTTCTTTGGCAGCCATAACAACCTCACTTCCAATTACATTTTTCTAAAGTACCAATTGTAGTGCAGAAATTTTAATTCTCTCTAAAGCTTTCTGATGGGTGAAGTGGTGCATATTCTGGCAAGTCAATGGAGCTGATAATTGTGAGATTCCAAAGGCTACAGGTCCCCGATACTACAGATGCTACAACATTAAAAGTTAACAATCCTTATACAGGCCAACAGCAGCACATGCCCATTTCATTTGAGACTTTGAGAGAAAATCTCAACTTTCTGCAAAAGCCAGTCTCTCTCTGCTACTAATTCTTAAAATATTCATGTTAAGTTAGGAAAACAGCTTGAAAAAGCAAAGAAAAACACTACTTAAAGGGGTACTCATTACTACATGCAAAAATGGATTTCATATACTGAATGCATAGCAGGTGGAATGAAATCAGTGGGCAAAATGAGACAATATAAAGGCCCATAGATGTAAGGAATGGTAACTGTGATTTTATGAGAAGAAAACGTGCAGAAAATGCTATAATATATTATTAATGGTGCTATTTTTTCCAGAGTAGATCTTAATTAAACTGAGTTGACAGTTAATGTTATACATTATTAGAATCTAGAATGGCTGTTCCATGCATGTTTTACTTCTCCAATGTGCACGTTTCACCTCCTCTTCTGCAACTTCATACCTTCACAATTTTGTCATTTTTATGAGCAAGTTCTTCCTTATGCTTCACTCTAACAGTAATGCTTTCAGCTTCATGTAACGTATTTCGTTTCTAAGCTTTTTTTTCTGTCTGATTCCGCCATTCAGTTCTATGTTTACATTTGAAACATTGGATTTGGAAGTTTCCAGTTTAATCATACTGTCTTTCCATAACTTCAGACAATGGCCAGTATTCATAGTCAGGCTTAGTGTGAGCAGTAAGCATGTTTTAGTGTGATCTCTGAAACCAGTGATTCAATGATACATTGGCTGTAATGAGTAAAGACCTCATCATCAGCTAATTTGCATGTCTCCAAACCACTTGGTGATTACTGTAAGTGGTAACAAGCCCCTTTCTGCAACCCTTGAGATAATTGCTGGTGCCAGCTGATGCATTGTGTTAATGTACCCCCCCCCATTCATTCCCCTGCACACATACACATATGGACACATCCCCATACCTCTCAGCCATCCCTGCTGCCCCTTAATGGCCATGGTTTGCCTCTTGCACTGCCCTGTCACTACTTATTGTCAATAATGCCATACATTAGAGCTTGATGATACTTCATTTTATTTGGGCTTCTTGATGCAAAACCTGTTGCATTACCTTTTAAAGTGTCATCAGTAATAAATAAAATATTTCTCTGGTGACTACTGTTCCCTCCCATATTGTATCCATGGCTTATTAGTCTGGGGAGTGCTGAGAGGTATGGGAGACCCCTACCTCCCATCCACACACACCAGGCATTATGATACACACACAGACTCATCAAATTTCACCCGATCATTGTCTCACACACACACACACACACACACACACACACACACACACACACACACACACACACACACATACACACACACACACCGCTACCTATCTCCTAACTAACATCCTCTTCTATAACCAGCCAAACAGACACAAACACACACATTCATTCACTCAATCACTCACACATTCACCTGACACCACTGGTAACTTTGCATATACTCTCACATGCAGCCACATGCACGTACCCCCCCCCCCCCCAACACTGTCTGTCCATTAAACTCATTGGCACTTAACTTTAAAGCAATCTCACCCATTGAAAGCAATCAGTAAACACAAGCTTTTGGCTGAGTTAACCTAGCTGGTGGTATTGATTTACTGAGCAGTTCTGTGATTCACTCTGCTGCATAAATCTTTTACCGCAGGCATTTCTTGGAGGAAAACACAGTCATTATTATCTGCCCCTCTCTGCAATGCCTTTCTAGCATTTGTGGTAGGACAGAGGCCCCACTATGGTGCAACACTTCTTTGAGGTAAGCACTGCGGTAAAGCTGTATAATAACTGGAGACCACTACCACCACCAGTAAAATGGTTTACCACTGGTTCTTATTTTTCGCCAGTGTTTATCTGCAGTACTTAATTACATGCTTATAAAGTTTTCACCTCTGGCTTAATGCCGTTTTATACCCTTGCTGAAAAATGTTGCCATCCTGCCTACCTTCTTACACATGTATACTGTGTTATTGACTTCTGTAGCAGAGTCACAAGTTTATTTTCTCTGCCAATTGTTTCCTGAGCATCTCATCCGCCCATGGCTTTTGACATTAAATTTGACATATGGCTTGATTTGTCTTTTTATTATTCGAAAGTCACTTGAAACATTTTCATGTATTTCTTCATCATTATGTAATCTTTCTTTGTCTTCCACATTTCTTGTTTCTATATCCAGTTGCACAATTCTTACTTTCAAATTGAATCTCTACTTCCAGTTTCTAAAAACGTCATCTTCTTTTTGGAGTTTACACCTAATTTTCTATTATGTTGGCAATAGCTACTGTGTTGCATGCCTTAGCATTAGCCACATAAATATTCAGTTTGCATTTTAGCCTGTTCAATGCATTTTCTTTTTTAGACCGTAGATAGATCTGGCTCTATGACTATCGTAGCAGAACCTTACTGGTTGAACTATCCTTCTTTTCTTGTGTATTCAACCTCAAGACATGTTTTCTATCAATTTACTCTCTGGTTACCACCTCTGTGCTGTACACCTTTCTCATTAATAATGTGTATAATACAGAAACTGAAATTGATACTGTTTTTTTCTTGCTGGCAAAAAAAGTCATAATCTCACAATTGTGAATCATGGATTTCTGAAGTCTGATATGTTAATGCTATCAAAAATATTTTTACAGTGACTATTTTGTGTGCATTTGTTGGGGGGGGGGGAGTTGGTCCCCACACTGAATGCATACTATATTCCTTATAGGCCACGCATAGTGCACTTCTAGTGTGATTAGCCTGCTACTGAGAATGTTACCTCAAAGCCTGTGGCACAGTGGATTCACTATGTGCTACACCCCTTTGTTTCACATAATGTATATTTTCTCATTTCATTAGCTTGACTGTAAATTGTTATTAATGTCTATGCTCTTATTCTTACACCATTTTGGAGATTATATATTTACTCAAAACAATTTTGCCTTTTTAGCTAATGTGAACTTGTTTCATATGACAATGTCATTCAGCCATCCTCTTTCCTACCAGACATTCTAGTTCATATTGATCTGTAAATATTAGTTTTCTTTAAGATGATGCTATCAGAAGGTACACTGTTCATATTAGAGTAGCTACATTAAAATATAATTTGAACGTATTCATTGCTGCTTTGGCTGACTGACTGTAGTGAGATAGTAAACATGTTTTCAGAAAACAGTTCTGTAAGTGCTAAGCACAACAACACTCAGCAGTTAGAAAAATATCACCATCTTCAGGATTTAAAACTATTTTCTTTGTTAAAACATGTCCTTTATGTTTGGACTTTATACTGCTTTTACTATTCCTGTAAGCCCATATATACACTGTATTTTTGCTTTGTGAACACTGTAATGTGAGTTATTTTGTGTTGTGTACCTATCTTGTCATTTAAGCCCAAGTAAATAAGCAAATTGCCTTTTAAATAAATTAGATCTGACCTCTACATTTTACTGGGCTTTAGAAAACTTCGTTCTACTGAAATGGCATTGAAAATATTTGGAGGAGAAACAGCTGTCTAAAAAGATAAAGGGTTTGCCATCAGCAAGGATTTTGTTCAGATGCATGATAGCAGAAATCAAATAGCAGTGGATTAAAAGCCTCTGGTTATAAGAAAATAATGTGTTTCTGTGATTAGTAACAAATGTACTTTATTCTTCGGAAAAGAACAGTGCATTAAGACTGCTGACAAAAGCACCAGATAGCCAGACAGAGCAAAACCAAGCTGAAGTAACAATGAGAGGTGATAAGGAATGCATATTGGCATTTATTTTCATAAACAACAATTTTTTGTATTAAAGGCACAACACACATGCGTGCACTCACAGCGTATTATAAAACAGAAGTGGAAGATGACTTCCCAGAACATGCACACTGTGAAATCGGTCCACTGTCATTTTGTTCTTGCTTAGTTTTATTTGTAGGGGCTTGCATACCATTTGCAAGTCCTAGCTAAGAACACACTAGATAAGTAAAAAAAAACCCTAAATGAAATGGCAACATTCACAGTTTTTGTTCTCTTCCTAAATGTTTGTTTTCACTCCTGTTTTATACATTACAATAAACTTGAGCTTTCATATATTGCATAAGCTGCTGAGAAGACACGAGCTTACTCTGGTGAGTGAAAAATAAAAGTAATAAATTCACGACAGAATAATAAAATCATCCACTATAACACAACATATTTTAAGGCATATAACATTGTTTCCTTATACTAAGGAAAAAATATACCAACATACCTCATAAAAGAGGGTCTATATTACCATGTTGACAGGGCTGTTCATCGAATGTCCTTATGTTGACACATGTACACTGAAATACTTAAATTTCGAACGTCCCCAAAAGCGATTTTTTTCCCAGGGAAAAAAATCACTGGCCCAACAAAAAACAAACCGACAGACACAATGAAGTGGGGGACTTTAACCCCCCCCCCACACACACCCCCTACTTAAGTATACCAACTCCAAGATCACTCTACAGTGGAGGAAATGGCAAATTCCAGATAACGGCCTTTGGAAATAACCATTAAAAGCATTGCGCTCAACAAAGGATATGAGGAGTTTAGAATAATAAACTCTCCAGTCTTGCAAAGGAAATGATGGAAGTGAATTTGCCTTAGAAGCAAATACAATATAATTCCCAACAAGGTATCATCTTCCTCTAAAATATGTAATAACTGTATAGTTGAAGAAATGGTAATAAACCATAATATGACTACACATGTGCCAGCAAAGGAACAAAATGTCTAAAGAGAGTCCAAAAGCCCATATGAGCTATCTTTTTTTTTTTGCTTATGTTCTAATGTGTTTTTGTATATTTGAATGTAAACATTGTGCAAAGACACACCCTAAAAAATTTTAAAATATTTGTAGCCAATTAGCAGTTTTGTTACTGGTTCCAAGTTCAGTCATCCATTTTTTACTAGCACATTTGGCATTCAAATGAGTCAATACAATTTTCTGAAGTAAGATTGATGGTCTTATGTGTAATCAACACTGCTATAAGATATTTATTGCCATATGAAAGACAGAGTTGGTCGTCTTATAGGTTCAAAGGCAAGTACTAGGCCAGCTGCAAACTTTTATATTTTGCAAACTTGGGGTATACAGAGGGCAGTTTTTTTTGTCTGGACAAATCAACTTACATTGCAGTAGTGCATTTAGTTGTTTAAAAAAATAAAATCTGAATAATATAGCAAATATATAGGTTCATATGTGTGTGTACTATGCTAATGACCAGTGGGACCTTTTTAAGCCTAGCCATGCATCCCAAATCTCTGACAAGTTCTGGTACCCTTGATAAGTGTAAGAAGGGGCCTAATAGATGAACCATTTACAGTCTGCCTGTGTCCATTAAAGACATAGGTTCCAAACCAAGGATGATTTTTTCTGTACCTCACCCAACTGTGCAAGTTACAGTTGAATTGGATTAGGGAGGAACTCTGCTTCACATGGAAGGGGAGACTGTTCCAGACAAGAGGTAATCTCCGAGATACATACCTGTTGCTGCAGTAGGTCCTATTTATATCCCAGGCAAGGGTTTTAGTCTTTAGTGTGGGTAGTTATGGTGCTGTTTGTTTGATGGATATGCAGGATATCCATCAGGGTGGGTTTCATCAATGCCTTGCATATCAGGCATATTTAAATTGCCCCAGGGTTTATAATGTTTCTGAAATAGATGTCAAATGTAATCGAAGGACCATTAGGTTTTTATTTAGCATCAATACTACTATGAATAAATAACTAGAGCTCTGCTGAAATGTTCTTTATATATTATAAATCAAGTGCAACTTTGCATCACCAGTAATTTCAGGAAATATATGTGCTAATATATATTTCTCTACATTAGGAATTTTCAAATTAAACTAATCCTTAGTTGCCATTAGGATCATTCAAGGTGTACAAGGGCATACCTTCAAAGAAATCTGGAAATGATCCTTACATAATTCTGTCAAATTATGGATAGGAGGTGGCAAAAAATCAAAAGGCGGAAGTAAGTGTGTAAGAGGGACATGTCAAAGTAAATAGATATATGCTTTAATCACAGTATGAAACCTCAATACCAGAAATATAAGTTGTTGGTTGCATCAGTGGAATTAACTGCTCGTAGGGATTACCTTCTAATTAATATGCAATCAGCTGATCTGACTTTGCAGAGTTCAGTTAGTTCTATATAGTCCAGTACATATAGGAAAGAATGTACTGAATGTTATCACGTCTAAAGAACATTAACATCAGCATAAGCAATCTAGGTATTTCTTTGAAAATATTGCTGCTCTTAATTTCTCATTGAATAACAGCAATAATGTACTAATAGCAAGGACAGTTAATGAAGAAAGGAGCAACCCTGCTGTATCCTGTAGTATTTCTAAAAGATGAAGAATTACCCCATTTGTTTTCATTTGTGTATGTGTCACATTGCATGACTTTTGAACCATATTAAGATATACTTAATTTATTTTAATTTAAATTTGTTTACTGTGGGATGTCCAACTGGGCCAGTGGCCCTTTTTCAGCAGAGGCCTGGGGTGAAAAGCTCCATTAGAAAAACACATTACAAACAATACAAGAAATCGATAATAATCGAGAATACACAACTTTGGTAAATATCGGTAGTAAATAGTTTAGACATAATAAAAATTAAGAGAGTAATATAAAGTGGAAAAAAAAAGCTAGCAAATAAACTAGCATGCCATAATTTGTGCCATCACAGAGAAATGGCTGATCAGTAGATCAATATCATGGTTTTGGTGGTACATGAACAAAAATATGGCTGTTTGTTGCTCTGCTGGTGTTACTTGTTCTAAATAGTGATAGCTATGGTAATATTGAGATGAAGTACAAGAAGGAGGGAATATGATGAAACTGTAGGAAGCTGTAGGAAGATTAATAGATATATATTTGCAAACATAGTGGGTATATACATATATATATATATATATACATAGGGTTTATACTGTATCATAATGAGATTTAACTAATTGAACACAAACTATTAACTTTAATAAAGCCTGAGAAATGAGATTTTGCAGAGGGAAAGCCTCCATACCACAGTGACTATATAAATATGCTAACTCCAAGATCAAACTGTAGAGGAAATGTCAAACTCCTATACTTTGCTGTCATCCGATCTCAGCAGATCATTATCAGTGCTGCAGTGAACAGAACAAATCCTCCAATCCTGTTTATGGACACACTGACCTACACACTGAAATCAATGAGACTAGATTGCTGTGTAAGTAATGTTTAATGGAGGGTCTGTTCCTTTCACTTCCATTTCAATCTACCAAGAAACAACAAAATTAACAGCGAGAAGTAAAAGGAACACAGCATCTGTTCTCCTGCACTCACTCACAGAATGCATAATCACCTTCACTTTTCACTGAAAAACATTGACAGGATTCCATTCTAATTAAGTGCAGGACTTCCAATACATATTGCCAGGGAAGACTGGCTGATGTAAAGTAATGAATATGTCATGGAAAGTTGTAATGATGTGATGTCTCCTTGAACACAGAAGCAGTATGAGACGGGAGTAAAACAAGGCAAAACACAGAAGTCACAGAAGTAACTATATCTAGACTGTGCCAAGCTGAACCTAAAATTATTCTGCATGTTTTGGTAAATCAAAAAAAATCAAAATGTGGGCTCTACCATGGGTATTGAAGGAGAAAATAGTTTGCTTTCACCATTTAGGATTGGTTAAATGGAACTGGAATAAGTTTATTCAATTAATCCTATATCAGTCAAATATTGTTTGACAGCTTCTACTGCAAACTTTTTGTCATATATGATTTTATTTATATTCTTATGATAAATTTCATGCTTTGATACAGAAATCACAACAGATGTTCTTTCTAATATAGAGAACCCCTATGCTAAATATTCATTCAACAAAGCATCTTATGACATCAGATGCCAAATATAAGCTCTTATTAGCAAAGCCTACATACAAAGTAGATGCTACCACTTAGATGGGGGTTGAAGCATTGGTGCTTGTTTTCTGTCACCAGTGCTCCACAGGTGTGGAGTCATCAATTCAGCCACAGTTTCCCAAGAGGAGAATAGCAATACCCCAAAAGGCAACTCTCCTACCCCACCTTCTGAAAGGGGCAGTAATCATCTGTTAATGTTAGCCTTAGGTGAGTCTAGATAAATAAGCCAAAACATTCATATGCTTCTCAAGGAGACATTAGCTGCACAGGAAATATTTAAGACGCTGAGCATGACAGTATATACATTAATATAATCTTGGTTGTTTTGCCTTTCTAAATCTTGGCTGTTTTGCCTTTCTATTCCAGTATGTAACAACATGCATAGTCTATAGAAGAAGAGAATACATTCAAGCTATCTGTCACTGAAATACAAACGATGAGTTCTTTTCAAAACAGAGGTCCATCAATTTGAAAGGAATTTCAAAGTCTTATACAATAGTATATCAGATTTTGTTTTTACAGAATAGCAAATCCTGAAACTAATTTATAATCAGTTGTTTTATTACAGGGAAGGTCGTGATGCGGTATTACAGGTTCCAGTAATGGTCAGTAGATGCATTGCAATTGCTCCCACTGAAAAGTGATTGGCAAGCAGTTTTTGACTGTTTTAAAACAACTCTGTGCTGATTTGGTGAAGCTTGAGTGAGAAAACTTATAAAGTAGCCAAGAATTCTGTACAAAAGTCAATTTCTCCAAAAAGATTGGATATAGTTGCTAGCCATGTGAAAGGAAATGAGGATGCCATGGTTGTGGCTGATGCTTCTGAGAATGTCAGTTTAAAAGGAAAGGATTCTGCTAAGCCTGTAGCATACTGGCAGAACTGAAGGAGACTAAACAATACTAAACCATTTTATAACATTGTCAAAAAAGAGGTGCAGAGGTGGGGGGAGATATGGCATGGTGCAGATGCTGAATAGTTATAATTCAGGTGTGAAAAACTTAAAAGTGCCAGATGCTACAGTCAGAAATTGAAATGTTAAAGAACTTGTGAATCAAAAGGACAGAGTTTGACAAAAGAATATTTGAATTACAGGAGTTTGTTAGAAGAAGAAAGTAGGTAATTATGTGACTTACAGTCTAAGTTGGCTTAGTTGACATTGTGTAGACAACTCAAGTTGAAAATAAATGTTCACATATAGAATATATACCTGGATCAATTATTATGTTAGGATCAAGCATATTCTGGTGAATGGTTGGCTTTGTTGTGATGCCCTAAAAAAAGTATATCACATTAGGCACGAGTCCTGTTTAAGAATTTCTACAATCTGCAGAAATGAAGAAGAGCTGAGTTTAGGCTGCCATATTTCATACCAGCATTTTCTGAGAGGACAAAGACATTCATTGACTTCCAGGCAGGTCAAGGAAATTAAGAAACATGATCATAAGGACGAAGATGATGGTGATCATGGAGACGATGCTGTGTAATGGAAGAAGGTCTCATCCATGGAGTCAACTAGTTCCGAACGATGAGCTGTGACTTGACTAGGAGTGCTTAGGAGATCATTTATAACAGAATTCTGTTGTAGGTTG
Organism: Protopterus annectens; assembly: GCF_019279795.1. Taxonomy (NCBI): domain Eukaryota; kingdom Metazoa; phylum Chordata; order Ceratodontiformes; family Protopteridae; genus Protopterus; species Protopterus annectens. The sequence goes on along the minus strand of NC_056739.1, from coordinate 1,171,602,775 downwards.
GTACAGATGTAGAAACTGTAACAAGTACTCAGTAAATCTACAGAGTAGCTATGAAGGATACCCTCTTGGGTATATTCTTTTGTCCATACATAGCTTGTGGACATATTTGAGTACTACTGTGACCACTAGAAAGCATATTGAGGTTTAACGTATGATCATATAAGATAATCATATTAATGGGACTATAATAAAAGTAGGACTGTGTTAATTTAAGTTGTTTGTCCACTTATTTTAAGAATGGGGTTGAAATGAAGTTGTTTGTGTTACTGGCAAAAAAATATTTTTTTTGGACATGTTGGACAATTCAAGGGGATTATTTCAGGATTTAAAAATAGAATGTTCATATTCATTTATGTTTGAATATTTGAAAAATTAACTAATGAGGGTCAGTAGTTTGTAGAAAGTTCTTCAAATGGTTGAACAATGAAGTATGAGATATATCCGATTTTATGAATGTACCAGCACATCTGTTGCTTTTAAACACACAAAATGTAATTGAAAACCATGAATGTTACATTGCATGGACAGTTGGGAACAAATGCGGAGGGAAGATGAGGGGAAATTATTGTTCTATTAATAAAACAGGTTAGGCAAATAGTTGTTTGCAAATATGGGTAATGTTATGAGACAGCTGAAAAGTTTGTTTATAATGTGGCTAACATTTGATTTATTTGAGGGGATGGTGGGCTAGTATACATCTGGGTGGAATGCATATGAGGAGACTTTGAAAGGGATTACCTTTGTCTTGGAATGTGAATGGCCAGAACAATCAAACTAAGGTGTGCTGCATACAATGGGGGTGTTTGTAAAGTCACTTGCCTTTGGTGGTAGCTTTGTAAAAAACACGGCTGGAGGCACAAGGCCATGCTGCTTCATTGAAGGGATATTTTTCCAAGGAGTTTACCTGTTTACATTAGTGTGAGCATAGCAGAGGGGCAATGCTGCTGTTGTCAAATAATTGCCCTTGTGCTGGGATAAAAGTTATCTGGGGTGAGAAGGACTTTCAGTGTTAGTAAAATTTTAGAGATGGTGTTTCATGATGGATCATCCCTATTTATGGGGATTTAATACAGGTACAAGTTTGAAGACATATGGGAGAACCCCTAACTCTTCAGTTGCTTAGATTGGGAAGGTAATTTAGTTATTTGTAAAACTAATGGAGTGTCATATATTATGAAACTAAAGAACATCAGAGACCATTATTCAGGTGGATTTCATTCAAGATCAAGCCCTTTGAGAAGGTCACCAAAGCAATGGATGAGGACAAAATGGTTCACACTGCCTACCTTGACCTGGCCAAATCATTTGACACAATCCACCACAAGGGCATTGTTGGCAAATCTAAGAGGTTAGGTACAAACCCTTATGTTACTTAATGGATAGCTAGCTGGCTCACAGACAGGACTCAGAAAGAATTAGGGAGTCAACCTCTACAATAAGGCCAGTCACAAGTGGAGTAAGACAAAGATCAGTCCTGGGACCACTCCTTTTTGGCATTTACTTCTCTGAAGTCAAGGCTAATGTCAGTGGCCTCTAGCTGTCTAAAATTGCAGATGACTACAAATTAGAAGCTGTCATTGAGTCACCAACTGACACAAATGTTCTCTACGAAGGGCTGACACAGACAAACAACTGATGCTAGAACCATGACCAAAAGCTAAATGCCAAGAAATGCATATTATCCTTCACGAGGTCATCACCTTTGGTAACTATCATACTGATAGCACATGCCTAAGAGCTGACCCAGTAGTCAGAGACTTAAGGGCACACAGTAATCTAGCCTTTGACCATCATGTGTCTACAGCAGTTAGGAAATCACTCTATGCTGTGCAACTTATAAAGAAAGGTATGGCATCTAAGTCCAAGGAAGTAATTGTTCCACTGTATTCAGCATTAATCAGACCTATCATAAAGTACAATGTCCCCTTTGGTATGTACCTAGCCAGTAATATCCAATAACTGGAACATCCACAGAGGTTCCTCACTAAAAGAATACAGGGAGTAGGTAACATGTCCTATGCAGGCCACCTCAAGACCCTATCCCTGTATTCTGTCTCCCTCAGGCTGTTGAGGGGAGATCTATGTGGCATACAAGGCATTGTCAGACCCCCACTCTAATGGACCTCCTGCATATCTGCAAAATAAATAGCACCAGAATTACTCATTCTAAAGACTTAAACCTTGTCTGTGATATAAATAAGACCTGCTGGAGAGAGAGAGAAATGTATCCCAGAGACTACCCCTTTTTTGGTACAGGCTCCCCATCTTGGTTGGGGAACAGGAAATTCATGCTTGGGTTGGGAAATGTGTCTCTAATGGACACAGGCAGCCTGGGAATAGTTAATCTTCCAGGTCCTTGCTTATAAATGTTTACCTCCCATGCCCCTGCTTACACTTATCAAGAGTACCAGAATTTATCAGAGATTTTGGATGCATTGCTAGGCTTAAAAAGGCCCTGTGGTCATTAGCCTAGTAAACACCTATGAGTCTATAATATACATAACTATAAATCACTGTTTATTTCGTAAAGCAGAAGCTGACCAATGCTGCTCTCTATTGATAATATGCACCCCTGCAATGTTAATCTTTTACAGGTAGTGATCATATATATATATATATATATATATATATATATATATATATATATATATATATATATATATATAATGTATTATATGTCAAACTTTAGTAATGATATTTCCTGAAAGTTTTCTATTTCTTCATTTATTTTTCTAATTGATTTTTAATATCTCCTATAGTTAATAAAGTATCATCCACAAATAGCTGTATTTTAGATAAAGGGCTTTTCTATAATTAAGAATTATTGTTATTATTATTATTATAATTATTATTGTTAAACTAAGATGAATTTATTTCTTACTAATGCCTTTTCTAATTTTTGTATCAAATATTACTGTAAGTTTTTGTAGTATGTTTTACACTGTTTTTTTTACTATGTTTTTTTTTTAAACTGGAGCTTTTCTCCCCGGGCCTCCACTGAAAATGGACATGTATCCAGTTGGACTAGCCCGGTCAACAAATGTAAAATAAAAAAAATAAATAAATAAATAAATAAAAATTATCAATTTGTCATGACTTATGTTATTGGTGAAAGGTTCCCAGACTAATGCATATAATATAGAGACAGAGGACATCCTTGTCTTGTGCCTTTGTTCGAAGTAAGCCCTTGCCATTTGCAACTACCTATTTTGACATATGCTTTCAAATCTCTGTATAGATTTTTTTTTTTAATTTCAATAAACTACTCAGGAAATCCAAATATGTTTAAGGTCTTAAATAATTCCATAATCAAAGGCTGTCTCAATATCTAGACTAATTAAGGCTATTTTTTATTTAAACTATTTGCTAAACCGAAAACAGTTATTACACTTAATCTGTTAACAATAAATCCTGTTTGATCTTTAAGAATAAAAGGATCTAATATATGTATATATATATATATATATATATATATATATATATATATATATATATATATATATAATTCAGATAGAAAGAATAGAAGTAAATATTTTATAATCTGTATTTAACAGTGAAATTGATCTATATGGTGAAACATTATTTTTCTTTGCTTTGCTTAAGAATATGCAATATTATAGAAAATGCCCATTAAGGAGGAATTATTTTGTCTTTTTGAACCACCATAAAACATCTCTAAGCAATTCTGTCACATTCAATGGAAACAAATTATATAATTCCACACTTAGACTGTCTAATCCTGTGGCTTTTTACTATTTTTTACATTTCAATGCATCTTTATTCTCAGAAAAGGAAATTGGCTTAATTATCATACTTGTTAAGGATTCAGATTACTGGCAATATTTTCCTGTAATAATCTGTCTATTTTATATTCATTTAAATTAATATTTTCATCCTCATTTTAATCTTCATGATATTTTTAAAAATATGTTGCACTTTGTCTTCATCTAAAGTTGGCTTTTTAGTTTGCAGATCTTTTAATACTGCTGACATGAATTGTATACTTAATGCTTTACTCCTGTTAACTAATCTGTGTAGATTTTTGGGAGTCATTGCATAATTTTGTAGCTGTAAATTTTTATAATGCTATCTCAACTTTGTGTCAAAATATGGTATTGCATTGAAGATTTTTTAATAATCTCAGTGTTATCAGTTTTCTGTCATTAGTTGTAATTTAGAATTTTAGTTTATCCTGTAACCGTCATTCTTTATCCCATTCCTTTTTGTTACATGACCATTTCCCCATTTTATCTTTAATATGCATTTTTAAAGAATCTCGTAATATAAACTTATTTACTTGTCCATTAACATTTAAAGAGAGAAAATCTGTTATTTTTTCCTTTGATCATTTTTGAATTATTTCAGTTTTGTCATATAAACCAGAATTCTATAAATGATTTAACATTTTTGTAAATCTATTGTTAATATTTGAAGCATTATGATCAGATAAAGGACAAGGGGATGATATTAAGATAATTCACTTTATTAAGTAAATCTAACAAATCATAGAATACATCAAATCTTGTTTAAGTTTCATGAACATAAGAATAGTAAGTAAAAATGGAGACTTATCTATCTTTTCAATGAAATCAACTAAATTATTATTATTAATTCATTTATTCAGAGCTTTAGCTGATGCTACAAATGTAATTTATTTTGTTTGCTTGTTATCTATACTGGTTATGCAGTTAGTCTCCAGCTAATATTAAGCTTCCTTTCCAAGGACTCTAATAAGTTTAAGTAATTTTTTCCTACTCCTGCTGTAGTTCCAGGAATCTAATAAAGATTAGCTAGCTGTAAAGTTCATCATTAAACTGCACAACTACAATTGTGTATACCTCTTTTGGGTCATTAACAGATTTTATAATTCTGGACTTTACAGAAGATTTTCTCTACAATATAGCAGTAGCTCTTCTTTTTTATTAAAGGAAAAAGATAACTTCTCATAACCACTATTGATTAAATAGTGCAAATCTTCCTCTATCAAGTGAGCTTCTAGCAGAAATACATCACCCTTATTAATTATTAAATATCTCATTAATGTTTTCCTTTTATTGCCTCTATTTAATCATTTTATATTAACAGAAATAAAATTAAAGCTATTAATGTTTTAGGTGAGATGCACATTTTATTTATTAAAACATAATAGATTATATTTGTTCACCAAATTACTACTGTTACAACTAACATTCTAATAGCCATCCCTAATACTTTTTTCTACTTCTTCTTGAATTCATTTCTAAATACTAAATTATTAAAATTCCTAAAAAATAAAAACAATATTAAGAGAAAAACTTTACTGCTAAAACTATATGATTCATGGAAACTAATCTACATAGTTAAAGTCCCCATCTTGCTTATTTGAACATATAAATTATCCAAACTACAGTCCTAACAAACTAAGCCTAAATGTTCTTTGAAAAGTGGTAAAAAAAGCTCCTGCAACTTAAAAATGATTGATGTATTAACATTTTTAGATTAAAAGACCACAAGTTTCAATAAATGAAACTATTCTGCTAAAAACTAGAATCAATTTCATAAAATTACTCAAAGTTAATAACTAATCTAAGTAAATTATACATAAACAGATAATCCTGTATGTGTGTGTGTGTGTGTGTGTGTGTGTGTGTGTGTGTGTGTGTGTGTGTGTGTGAGTGTGTGTGTGTGTGTGTGTGTGTGTGTGTGTGTGTGTAAATAAAATATTAAAATTAGTGGACTACTATATAAAAATTAACTGTTAAAAATCCTACTAATTAGTACAGTTATACCGCTATTTTAAGTAAGATGACCTATTTAATTTGCAGCTAAAACTATTTATTTCTATAAGCTAAATATGCTTATTACAATAGGTATGCAATAATTTACCCATAAAACTAACCTTATGTAATACGATAGATCAATTCTAAATTAATAAAAACATAAATACCCGTAATGCACCTCTAGAGTTGAATACAAATGTTACGTTTAATATACATGCATGTTTATATATATTCAAATCCTCCTCATGCATCCACTTTAGCATAATAAATAACTTATTAGTGTCTTCTGTATTTCTGTTACAACAAATGGCTGCAAATATATGAAATCTTCTGTTTACAAATATAAATGTAAGGTTTGACTTTTTGTGAAGTATTTTCATCACACACACACACACACACACACACACATATATATATATATATATATATATATATATATATATAGACACACACACACACACACACACACACACACACACACACACACACACAACATAAATATAATATGGTATTCAAGTTCTAAGATCTAGCACTATAATCTTAAAGCCTTCCAATTGTATAATAAGCAATACCAAGCTGTAAGATGAGTAAGATGACCAGTCATAGTTTTTGCAGGTTTATTCTTGATTCCTGTAATAATAATAAAGACCATTTAAGTATGCATATAGTATATAATTTAATCACTACAACTTCTATGTGTTTTAATTACATAAATAATATGATAATTATTAGTATTAAACATTAGTTTGCTTTGTACATCTTAGCTATATGTAATAAATATTCATGTTAACATCTGCTAATTTCAGTTTCTAATTTTGTGGTGGTTTATTCTTTCTCAAGTGAATTATAACTATATTCAATGCAATCAGTGTGTGTTTTAAATTCATGCTATATAAAATTGTTTCTTTCATTAAGGATATACCCACTAGACAGATAATGCCATGCACAAAAGTCAATCTTGTTGTTTCAGTAAGCTTAATTTCAGTTTAAAATTAATGTTTATCAGTTTAGATGCATAACTGTATTTATTTTCTAATTGTAAACATCAAACTTGCATTCAACAAATTTATACAAGTTACTCCACATTGACCTCCTTTTATAAATGTCATCTATTCATGAAATTAATTTTGCCAATCCATCTGACCCCTGATCAAGCATTATAAGTTTAATGTGATTTGACTATGAATAATTTCTGTAGGAACCTCTATTTTATTATTATTAGCTACTCTCTATATACACACATACAGCTTAAATATTTCTATCTATACTATTCATTTTACCCAAATATTTGGATCTCATGTCTGAATTCATGTCATCCTTTAAACAACAAAATATATTAAGCACCTTATTCTAAACATGTTTTTAATAAACATCTTTTGCAGAGTTTCTTTCACATTGTCAGTTTCTCTACATTATCATTTTCTTGCAAGAAATTACCTTATTACACTATTCAAATACAACGCATTTATAAATAGTTTAATACAAGAAACAATTGGCTTAGTTTCTCTTGACATTACAGGGGGATCCAGTACCTGACAGCCTGGGAAGATTTGATTGACAGACCATGATGCTTTGCCAGAGATGGTGTGCATCTGTCTCACTTAGGCTTCAGGCTTCTGGTAAAGGCACTTGTCTCCCCCAAAGTGACTTTTTTTAGAAAAAGTGATGAGGTTGAAATTACCAATATAAAAAGTTCAACAAAACCCAAACTAAAGGTCATGCTGCTAAATGCTGGGAGTCTAAACATCAAACTGCACTCACTGCAAGCATTCTTAATCCTGGAAAATGCTGACATCTGCACAGTTACAGAAACCTGGTTCAAAGCTGCGGAGAGCAGCCCAGCCATCCCTCATTACTCATCCTGTCATACATTCAGACCTCAAACTGTGGGCAGTAAAACCAAAGACAGTGGAGTTTCAATATGTATTAAAGACATACGCACTTCCAGGCTGGTCAAACAGTACAGCACAGGAGACACTCCAGGTGAGGTTAACCATTGACAAGACCCCTATACAAATCATAGATAGTTACTGGTCCCCAGATCTGACCCAAGATACCCAAACTGCCTATCTAGACCTCTTTGAATCTACCAAGATTCAACCCTTTACCCTGATCCTGGATGACTTTAACTACTCAAACATAGATGGGAAGAACTACTCATTCCAGCACACAAATTCCCACAGATTCCTCGATTTTGTCAATGCAAATGCTTTGGAACAGCTAGTTGATACCCCCAAAAGAGGTGATAATATCTTGGACTTGGTATTGCCCAACATGAATAACCACTGCAGCATCTCTGTAGTATCATCCTTCCCCCTATAAGATCAGACCATAAAGCAGTCACGTTCGAAGTCATCATCTCCCCCCCCAGCTAGAATCAAACAAAAAACTTCTCCAAAGCTGATTACAGCCTCCTGAGGGATGGTATAAACAATTTCACAGCCCTCTCCCCCTCTGTAGGTACTGGCACCAGTATCCAAAAGTGTACCAAATTACTATCCAAATATTTATATAGCTGCATGGAATCAGGAATACCTGACAGGATTGAAATATCCTCCTCAAGGAAGAGTAAACTGTCTGGTGGACATCTGCAATAAAGAAACTCTATAACAAAAGAAAAAAATTGCTGTTCATAGGTAGGTACTAGGCTATCGGCCCAAGAGCCTACGTAAGCCTAGCCAGCAAGGTACCATAGCTTATGCCATCCAAGAAAGTTATTTTCCTGTGCCACTGTCCAGCAGAGACACAGACGTGATCCTCGGGGAGTATTTCCTATTTCCCATCCACTCATCAAAATTTTTCTTGAAGAGTGCTAATGAAGAACTTTGCATGACATAGATGGGTAGCTTGTTCCAGAGTATAGGAAGTCTCTGGGACAGGAATCTATCCCTCCTGCTTGTCCTGTTTATTGTGGTGACAAGGTTTAGGTCCCTAGAGCATGTAGCTCAGAGGGATTAGGATTTCTTTAGGTGTAGCATGTCCAACAGCTCTTTGTTTGACATAGCTTTATATGTTAGGCAGAGATCACCTCGGAGAAGGCAATATGCTATGCAGTAAAGCTGGAGTTTTTTGAGGCGGTCAGTGTAGAGCATTTGTTTGAGGCCAGTAATCCTCTTTGTGAGGTACTTTTGTGGCCTTTCCAGCTGCTGCAGATGTCTTGTGAGGTACATTCCAAAAGGGGCATTGTACTTTATAATGGGTCTAATGAGTGACGACTAGAGGGGAACCATGACCTCTTTTTACTTGGATGATAGCCCTTTTATGATGAGGTGTGCCATGTAGAAAGACTTCCTGACTACTGTGGCGATGTAACTATCAAAGGAGAGACTACTGTCTACCTGGGTGCCAAGGTCTCTTATCATGCAGGACCAAGAAGGAGCAGGTGTCCAATTGGAAACAATCTCTCCTTAACCTAAACAGGCAAATAAGACCACTAGTGAAATCTTCCAAAGCAAACTTTGTGTCCAGATTGGCCACATCTACTAGAGACAATCATAAGGCCTTCTTCACATATGTCTGTAATCTCAAAGGTAGCACCCATATCTCTTCAGAACTAGTGGTCAAGGAATCCACATATACAAATGCTGTAGATATAGAAAACTTGCTGGTTGACAGATTCAGTGAAAAGTTCACTCCTCTGTCCCCCCCATCAATAAATCAGGACATTCCCAGTTCCTGCCCCCTTCCCCTTATATCTAGGGATCAGGTCATCACTACTTTCTCAAAGGCAAAAAAATACAACATCCATGGGACCTGATAACATCCCAGGGTGCATCCTACATGAACTCGGGCAGGAACTTGCAGCACCATTAGGCCCCTATTTAACCAAAGCCTGAGTAGCGGCTTTGTCCCAGCTGAGTGGAGGACAGCCACTGTCATCCCCTTCCACTGATCCAGAAAATAATAGACCCATCAGCCTAACTAGCCTGATCTGCAAGGCCATGGAATGACTTTTCATGGACCTCATTAACAAAGACATTGGCAACCTCCAAACACTCGATCCCACACAGTTTGGCTTTGTCAAGGGGAGGTTGTGTCTGTTAAATTTGATTGACTTTTTTGAGACAGTCACCAAAGCTATGGATGAGGGGAAGACCGTGAACACCGCCTACCTTGACCTGGCCAAAGCCTTTGACACTATTCCCCACTAAGGCATAATAGATAAACTCTCTTAACGAGGCTTCAATCCATGTGTTACCAGATGGGTAGCTAACTGGCTCACTGATATAACCCACCTAGTCAAAATAAGGGAAGCCACCTCAAGCAGTAGACCCGTATTGAGTGGCATACCCCAGGGTTTGGTCTTGTGGCATCTGTTATTTGGGATATACTTTTCCGAGGTGCAGGCCAAAACCAGTGAGCTATGGCTGACCAAGTATGCAGATGACTGAAATCTGGGAACTGTCATCAGTTCCCCTAGTGCCATGGACCTCCTCCAAGAGGTTCTCACCCAAACAAATGACTGGTGTCGGAAACATGGCCTCAAGCTGAATACAAACAATGCATCATTACCCCATTTGGGGAAAGTGATGTCCCCACAAATTATCACATTAATAGCAATGTCCTAAGCATGCAGGCAGCCGTGAGGGATTTGGGCATCCAGATTGATAGCAACCTGACTTTTGACCACCATGTTGCTTCCATTGTATGGAAAGATTTCTACATGTCCCACGTCATAAATAAGGGTATCTCATCCAGGGACAAGGAGGTCATAACATCCCTGTATTCTTCCCTTATAAGGCCCATTATTGAGTACAATGCTCCATTTTGCATGTACCAAGCAAAGCACATGCAGCAGCTGGAGAGGCCACAGAGGTTCCTCACCAGGAAAATCCAGGGCCTCAAAAATCTACCATACACAGATAGGCTAAAAGCCCTATCCCTCTACTCTGTTTCATACAGACTCCGCAGACATGATCTCTGTCTGGCATACAAAGCGATCTTGGACCCTGCCTTGATGGAACTGCTGCATATCCGCAAGATGACCTCCACTCAAGTAACCCTCACATGTGGCCTCAATCTGGTCTATGACATCAATAGGACTTGTTGATGGGACAAATTTGTGTCTCACAGACTCCCCCATCTATGGAATAGACTCCCTCTCTACATCAAGCAGGATAGTTCTTTACCCCTTTTTAAGTGCAATTTGGGTAACTTGATGGGAAATAGAAAATATATCCCTGGGATTGCATCCATGTCTCTGCTGGACAGGGGCATTGGGTGCTGATTTGTCTATGCATGGGCTAAACTCTTGGTTAGGCTTATAAGGACCTCAGGCCAATAGCCTAGTAACGTCCTATGAAATGGTTTCAGCTATTTAGCAAGCATCCTCCACCCCAGATGCATAATAATAATAAAACCTCAAATAAACCACCTTCTTAACATTAAACTAATATTTTATACACTTTTTTCTGGATGTATATTTTAATATGAAATAGATGCGATCACTTCTTCATCTTGCTACCACAAATGCTTACTTTCTTCTTGAGGGTAAACATCAGCACTTTTGAAATTGCGAAAGACCCAGATTGCAGTTCATCAGTTCAAAAAGCAGATGGGAAGCAAATAAGCAAAAAGTTTTTTTTTTTGTTTTGTTTTTTTTACTAGTAGAAGCTTCACTTAGCCTTATGCACAAATTTAAGTGTCAGTTACTTTATACTTGAGAATCAGCAAATGAAAAAAAGGAGATTAAAAAAAGGCAAACAGTAATACTGTTTAACTAACAGTTGCCTCATTTAGAAATGTACTTTAGTCCTATTTTGTTAATACCAAGCTTCTATTTAACTTACATTACAAAGAATAATATGAAATAAATAAAACATGTATATTACGTTTAAGAATTCATTACTTATGCATCGTAAGTCAGCAACATACTAATTAAATGGCTCATTTTCTGTGTTAAACACATATTTATACATTTAACTAATCTTATCAGTTAAAATAGATTTAATTGTATAATGAACTTGAGTACTAATTACCAAAGCTTCATTATTTTAGTATCAGACATGTTCAAAATGCATTTAAATACTTACATCTGTCTTTCAGTCATGCAGACTTATGTACTTCCTTTATTTAATGCACAAGCCTAGTCCTTCATTTAATTGAAGCATTACAGTAAGTGAAAAAAGTCGTTTTAAGTTTTTATTTATTTATTTTTGTCTTTAGATGCAGTTTTTTGTGTATACATTATGCTCAGTCTCTTGAGGGATGATACAGTCTATTTCTTCACTATAGTTAAGAATTTTATTTTTTATAAACATATGTGAAGCTTATTCTGATGTAGCAACTTTTTGATTCCTTCAGGAAGAAGTACTTTTATCCTTGCAGGAAAAAAGCTGGCTTTGATATTTATTTGTTTATATATTTATTTATTTATTTATTTATTTATGGAGTTCTTTAATCAGTGATAAACAAATCTTTTATTTATTATCCAAGTGGAATAGTCATTATCAAATCTACTTTTATGCACTTCTATTTTAATAGGAGGGCTGCCTTTAGTATTTGATGTTTTTCTTTACTAGACATAATCTTAACTATTATTGAACAAGGAGGTGAGTTTTCCTTCTTTGAAGGTGATGTTAATGATCGATGAGCCCTCTGTATCCCAAAAGATAAAGATACTGGCAAATACAACTTATGTAACCATGCTGTTAAGTTTATAATATTGTCTTCATATTTTTCTGTTATTCCACATATTCTCATATTATTTCACTTCAGTCTATTTTCCAAATCATCAACTTTATCTATTATTTATTTATTTATTTATTTTACATTTGTTTGCCAGGAAAAGTCTGACTGGGCAGGATTGCCCATTTTCAGTGGAGGCCAGGGTAGAAAATCTCCAAAGAATAGTACATAGAATTTTTATAATAAAAATGAAAACAATATTCAAAGATGGCTGCCGTTCTGTGAACACTGCTGAACTGCAGCTCTCCATTTAACCTGAGGAAATCAAAAGCCTGAGTGGATACTACAAAGTTTTCAACATCAAAACTTCAATAAACTTACTCTAACTACACTTATTTATCCTGCATTGAGAAGAAAAAACGGAAAAAAGGAATATATTTCATTGGATTACAACAGATTAGCTAGCTCTGCAGAGAGGAATACACAAAGGAACCATGTGCTTTTTATATTGCAACTTTTTATGTTCCAATAAGATGTCAAAAGAAGACAAAAGCATGGATATAACTATGACTAAAACAAAATTATCGGAATTGCAATCACCAGAAAAAGATGTGACTACTAAACGACAAAAAATTACTAAAGCACAGGAACAACAGAAACTAGGGACTAAAACTAAAGCTGATCAAGCTTTAAATATGGAGGATATCAAAACTGCACTTCTGCCTATACAAGAAGCTTTAAAAGAACTGACTTGTCAAATACAATCATTTGGAATTTCATGTACTCAGTTGCTGGAAAGAATGGATAAGATGGAGGCTCGAATTTCTGATACTGAGGACAAATTAGTTTTACTGGAAAAAAACTAATCTGCATGATGTGGATATACAGGCTATACAAAGTAAGCTTACAGACCTAGAAGCAAGATCCAGGAGAAACAATATCATTGTCAGAGGGATTCCTGAATCCATTCAGTATAATGAACTGATTCCATCCATACTACAAATATTTGCAGTGCTTTTAAATGATTCTGATACTGTGAAGCAAATCATCGTGGAAAGAGCACACAGAGCTTTGAGAGAGGTACAAGCATCTAATTTTCCTAGACCTGTGTATGTTAAACTGCTTAATTATCAAGATGTAAATAGAATACTTATTACTGCAAAACAAGGTGGAGGCTATATTATGTGGAAAAACAATAAAATATCTCTGACACAGGATCTACCTATACAGATCAGACAGGCTAGACAGTCTCTGTCTCCTTACTGCAAATTTTGTATTGACAAACAAATGAAGTTTCAAATGAAATATCCTAATATGCTTATATTCACAGTGGATGGGGCTAAACATTCTGTTTCCACCAAAAATGAGGCAAGAAATCTGTTTCTTAAAATTTTCAAGGCTTTACCTGCATCAGAGACTTGAATTGAACTTTTGCTGGGACTGGCATGCTGCTATGTTTACTGTGCTTCGAGGACTGGGTAATCTTTTGTTTGCATTTGTGAAGCTTAGGCCTATTCCTGAGCAATAAAACTGTTTGCTTTTCCTTATCTTGATCTCCTGCACTTGTTTCCTGACATTTTATGGCTTCTACGAACTGTTTTCAATGAGGAGGAAGACAGGAAGTGCTTAAAATGCTGTTGAGGGTGTAGATTTCATTGTGGCACTTCTGGTAGTCCGTCTGCAAAAGTGGTCCCCCGTCGCGAGCATTTTACAGGACTTCCTGGTTTGGAAAACTGAAGAGAACTGTTTTAAACACTCTCTTGCTTATTTAACATTAAATAACACTGTTCTATAGTAATTTAAGCACATAGGAACTTGTTAGGAACTTAATTTATTAACTTTCAGTCAACATTTTGTAGTTATATAATTTAGAGAGGGTGCACGGATTTAGCAATGTTTATTTAACCTGTCAGCATAGTTTTTAATGTTTTGTGTTATTTTCATTATTTTATTTAGTTAGAAGCTTGCTTTATTATGAAACTAGTATAAGGTGAATGTATAACAAATGATATTAATAAATTTGCTGTCTATTTGCTTTAATATAGGGTTATATATTAGTATGTATTTTTTTCTTTCTCTTCTCTCTTTTAATGCATGTGGTTTATGTATAGATAGCTAATCCAACTGAAAGTGCATTATTATAGTGAAAGTGCATTATTATAACCTACTGAAAATGCATTATTTTTTTACTTTATTCTTTTTACATGTACTACTGTTACATTTTTTATTTGATTTGTTTAAATAGTAATTAACCAAAGAGATGTAGTTTATGGCAGTGTTTGTTAGGGAATGTTTAGTTTAGGCTTTGTCGTAGTGAAGTTAGGTTTTATAGGTCTTAATTGTGATACATGTGTGAAATTTTACATTGTGGTGTTTTTATATTTGTTGTTTCTTTTAAACCCTTTGTCATTTTATATTATACAGGACCTATTCATCTCCTGGTCCGGGGTTAGAGTGGGTATGCACTGGTTGAGGACGGGATATAAGGATTGCTTCCAGATTATGTATGGTTTTGAATTGACTGTTTTTTTGTTTTTTCCATGCTCTCTCTCCAAAACTTTCATCTTAGAGTGAATCTTTGAAATGTGGGAAGTAGATTCATGGAACGTTAAAGGGCTCCAGAACTTGATGAAGAGGAAACTGGTGTTACATGTATTGTTGCAGGCTAAGGCGTGGTTTATCCTACTCCAAGAAACGCATTTAATGAATGATCAATGGGGTGATGTTAAAAAAAAGAAATGGATTAGAGAAGTAGTAGTATCTGAAGGTAAGTCAAATAGTGCTGGGGTAGCCATAATTATTAAAGATCAATACAAGGAAAAGATATTAGATTCTAATACAGATAAAAATGGACGGTGGTGCTATGTTATTCTTTCGACTACTTTATTTGATAAACCTATTTTACTTTTAAATATATATGCTCCCTGTAATGACCAACAACTATTTATAGCATCACTATATTCAATTTTAACACAATTTGATAGATATTATGTAATTGTTGGAGGTGATTGGAATACCTACCAGAATCCGAAGTTGGATAGATCTTGTCCACAAAGAGCATTTAACAAGCATGCTCTATTAGCACTGAATGATCTTAAAGAAGACTTTCAATTATATGATCCATTTCATTATCTGAATAACAATAATAGTATAAGCAATTTTACCTTTTATTCCCCATGTCATAAAATGTGGTCCAGAATTGATTTCTTCCTGATTTCAAGAGTATTGATCAATCTAGAACCTACAGTTATGGTACATGCCTGTTATATATCAGACCATTCTAAAACTTTGTTGAGTTTTACTAAGGGGGTAAAAGATACTTTGAGACAAAGAGGTTATAATTGGTCTCTTAATCCAAATCTATTTCATAAGGAGGATATAATACTGGAAATTACAAAGTACCTGAAAGACTTATTGATTGGTTTAGGGAAACAACAATTTGCCCCAGATATTGAATGGGCAACAGTTAAAGCTCAAATAAGAGGGACACTTTTGCAAAAAGCATCTTATTATAAAAAGATATTAAACAAAGATATTCAATCTTTAGAAATAAAAATTAAATTACTTGATCAAGAACTGATTAGAGATTTTAATGAGCAAACAGAGAAAGAACTGATTAAATGTTAAAAGGATCTCTTTTTACTTCAGAATAGTAGATTAACATTTCAAGAGTACAAGACGTTAGTGAGGTATGCCAGTCATGTTCAAACACCATCGAGAGCGTTAGCTAGGATCATTAATCAAACAAAACCAATTGTGCAGATTTCGGCAATACAATTTAATAATAAAATATATTCTAAAACTGAGGAGGTTCTTAATATCTTTGAGAAAATATACACTAATATTTATGCTGGACAAAAGGATATGACCCCTAACAGGAATTATGAACAATTTCTACAGTCAATTAAGTTTCCAACAATAGGAGAGGACATTCAAAATGACTTGGTTAAACCGATATCTGAAGAAGAAATAGTATATGTAATTCAGCATATGAAATCACATAAATCACCAGGTCCTGATGGTTTGACAGTGGAATTTTATAAAAAATTTGCAGATATTTTCGGTAAGATACTTTCAGTTGTGTTTAACTACATAATTAGGAATAAAATTAATGATCCACACCTTAACGCCTCAAAAACTATTTTATACATAAAGCCAATTCAGATCCTCAAAATCCGGATAATTATAGACCGATATCATTAATAAATGTAGACATGAAAATTCTAACCTCTATTATAGCATCTAGACTGAAGAGAATCATGACTCATATCATTTCTAAAGAACAGACTGGTTTTATGGCAGGTAGACAAACCAGTGATAATACACTCACACTACATACTATGTTAGAGCATGCTAAGCAAAATAATTTAAATATTTATGCCCTTATAATTGATGCCCAGAAAGCCTTTGATAGGGTTGATACAAATTTCTTGTTTGATCTTTTACCGTATTTTAATATATCACATGAGTTTGTCCAAATGTTACAAATATTATATAGTAATCCCTATACTACATTGTATATTAATAAAAACTTCTCTAAAAGAATACAGATTAAGACTGGAACACACCAGGGTTGCCCTTTGTCCCCTTTATTATTTAATATCTATCTTGAACCATTGTTTTTATATATTAAACAAAATGTTTATCATAATGTCCCAATAATTTATGGAACTAAAATATTAATGGCAGCTTTGGTTGACGATCTTAGCATTTATTGTGCATCTCCATTATCAGATACTGAAAAATTATTGAAGGCTGTTAATGAGTTCTCAAAAGTGTCTAATTATAAAATTAACTTGAAAAAAAACAATATCTTCCCTTTAAAGACACCTAAACCCTTTTCATTATTGCCCTTAGTGGGACAGGTATCATTTAAGGAAAATATTAAATATCTAGGTATTGAGTTCTCTACTGATAATAAAGACTTTTATAATAATAATATTAAAGCAATCTGGGAACAAATAATTTCTGATTTTGGGAGATGGAAAAATTTACGACTGCCAATATTAGCAAAAGTTTCAATTATCAAAATGAACATATTACCACGATTACTGTATATTTTTAGGTCAGCCAATTTATTACTTTCGAAGTCATTTTTTAAACGAATTCATAAAGAATTGGATAAATTCATTTGGTAACCAAAGAAAACCAGGATATCTTATGATAAATTAATGACCCCAAAAAATAGAGGAGGACTGGAATTACCTAATTTTGAAATGTATTATTTAATTGTAAATTCTAATAGAATTTTAAGAATTGCCAATTATGATATAAATAATACTAAGTGGACACCACCTTGGGTAGTTCTGAATTATAAATATATTCTAAAGTTAAATATTAATCCTAAAGCAATACTTTTTTTAGGTAAGGATACATTGAAATTCTATGGGATTATTGAACACATCTAAACGAATATACTCTCTTTACATAATTTATTTCATTTATTAGATTTGGTTCAACATGTGATGGTTTTTCAACCCTTTCATAAGAATCCTAATTTAAAATTGAATAATCAACTAATTGATCTCAACAAGTTTCCATTGATAGTTAACCTAACTTTGATTGATATATATATAAACATCTTGACAGTTCGGCCAACCAAATAAGACAAGAACTTAACTTACCTAAAAATTATCTGGTTATTCTGAGGCAAATTAGAGAACTCACTATAATCTATTTTAAAAGTTTTAAACCTGAAGAAGAGGCTATTAATAGATGCTCTTTGTTGTGGCAAGCTCTCCAACAGGATCTTAAATATATCACGACAGCAAATCAATTAATTAAAGAATTTCAATTTCATGATAAAATGTTGTTATCAAACTACTGGGAAGAGAAAATCTTACTGACAGATAGAAGTAATATGTTAAAAGCAATTGACTTGACCATCAAATCTACTTCTCTTCAAAAATTAATATATACCCAGTTGATGATTTGGAACAATGCATATTATACACGTCTTACCCTGCATAAATTTAATCCCAAAAATTCACCAACTTGTCCATACTGTACGAATCAACCAGCTGATCTTCTTCATATGTTCTGGAGTTGTAAATGTATTTTCATACTTTGGAATTCCCTTAAGATCCAACTTCAAAAGGTGGGTTACCAGAGTACAACGTTATCATGGAAATTTATGATTCTGCATATTCCCCCAAGAGAGATCCCTAAATCACAAATTATTATATATATTAATATTTTTCTATTAATGAAGCTTTATATAGCTTCAAATTGGTTAGACCCATCTAAAACTTCATGGCAGAACTTTAGAGTTCTAGCGATAAAACATATATTGGCTCATAAATTACTATTAAACCCACAAAATAAAAATGGTAATAATCCAAAAATTTGGGAACAGATTTTTTTAATATTATACTAGCATAGTATTTTCAACTAGGAAATATTAATAATTATTTATGTGTGTGGAGAGAATTTAGTAATCAACTGTCTATTACTTGCATTTATTCTTATGCTTTTTTATATTTAACTGTATTACATGGAAGCATTCTTGTAAATATTGTATATAGAGTGTGGTTATTAGTGATATTAGTTAATGCTTGATTTGTGAATATATGTTATTTTTGTTCTTATTTGTGTTTAAAAATAATATAACAATAAAGATTTATTATGGAAAAGAAAAAAACGAAAACAAAGAAAACATACAAAACATGCACTATTAAAAAAAAGTATTAAATGCAATAAAATGCAAAGATAAAATAGTAGGTATAGAGAACATACAGTAAATGGAATATTATTTGAACAAATTATTGATGGTGAAGATGTATGAAGGTGATATAAGTATACATTCTGAAAATACAGTACACTGCAAGCGAATGCATCTAAATAGATGAAATGTGATACAAGTATATATATTGTAAAATACAGTACACTGCAAGCAAATGCATCTAAATAGATGAAATGTGATACAAGTATATATACTGTAAAATACAGTACAATGCAAGCAAATGCATCTAAATAGATGAAATGTGATATATACTGTAAATTACAGTACACTGCAAGCAAATGCATCTAAATAGATGAAATGTGATACAAGTATATATACTGTAAAATACAGTACACTGCAAGCGAATGCATCTAAATAGATGAAATGTGATACAAGTATATATACTGTAAAATACAGTACACTGCAAGCGAATGCATCTAAATAGATGGAATGTGATACAAGTATATACACTGTAAAATACAGTACACTGCAAGAGAATGCATCTAAATAGGTGAAATAGGAATAAAAAATGTCATCTGCAGTAAAGACTAGAAGAGCAACAAGAGGTTAGCTAGGAGAATAGGAAATTAGTTTAGGAGGATTTGTAAACATTATTCAGAGCAAGTACATGTACAAGACCATGAGTTATTTAAATGTGACTTAAGAAGGCACATAAAGTCACATGTGTTGTGTACTGACTGGATGTTAAGAGAGAATGCATTCTAGGCTTTAGCTGCAGTAGTAGAATAGAGCGAGTCCCCAGAGTTATATTTGCTAAGTTATATCAATTAGTGCTTTATTGGTACTTCTTAAAAGGACACAACTCAGAGGTAAAAGAACGCCAACCTCCGCTCACCCTGAACTCTTCCACAATCCAAAAAACCTTTGTCCTAGAAGAGTTTCAAAATGAATTCACCACAGTGAGTGGTAAGAGTAACAAATTCATTTTATTATGACAAACAAGTTAAGCGCTTTCACTCACTTAAACGTGAGTTTCATCAGAACATCTAGTCAACTGATACCAATGGTTTAAATAGTGGGCCAGATTCACGAAGGCTTGCATGGAGTCTAAGAGTAGAGTAAGTCTCCATGCAAACAGCTACAAACTGGCTGCAGCTCCAAAATAGGACTGGTAATCCTCCCAAGAGCCACAAAAGTCATGAAACAGCTTACTTTTGAGAAAAACAGTTCACTTTATAAAGTGAACTGTTTTTCTCAAAAGTAAGTCTCTATGCAGCCAACATATCTGCCGAGCGATCCAGGAACAGCAGGCAGGGGCATGCAAGAGAGCTCCTAAAACTCCTCTTACACGGACAAGGCTAGGTTATGCAAATTACCTCATTTGCTGCTGAAAGTTATGCAAATTAGGTAAATTTGTGATCCAGGAAACCCTAACCTGTCCGAGTAAGAGTAGTGTTATTTGCAGAAATGTACTCGGTTGTCAACTGAGTACCGTTATGCAAATAGCAAAACGGAGCCATGACAGCTCCAAATAAAGGATGCATCCAGTTGAGGAAGCATGCCAATGGCCAAATATACGGCCACTGGCAATCCTACCCGTTGCAAAAAAAAAAAATAATAATTTTTTTACCTCGATCTCCAAAGTTTAAGTGTAGCACAGCGTCGCGTAAAAGTTCTGCACTCTAAAAACCCAAAACCAAAAAAAAATAAAAGCCAAAAATAGGCATTTTATTATAAATATACATCTGCCATGCAAGTAAATGGCAGGTTGAAGACAACATGGCTACTGAGTAGAGGTTGCTAAGGGGGGAAGCTCAGTCTAAGAGATGTAACCAAGCATTAGTAGGCAATCCTATGCAAATGAGGGTAAGGATAGTGAATCCCAATTTCATATGGCATATGAGCAAAGTCCGTAGAGTGTAAGAGTAGGATAAGGGGAGTATCAGAGTAGACAATAGGAGACATCATGAGGGGGGGTATGTATGAAAGAATGTAAACTCATTGGAGCAGAGTGGCATGTGTTTGCTGTCAGTTACCCATCACTGGAAGAGGTGTGTCAACAGATATCTTAGCTAAAGGCAAGCAATTTAAGGTGTATGCCGTGGACAACACTAAAGATTCTTGTAGAAGTGCCTGCAATGTCTATGCGCGCGTGTGCATGCCTGTAAAACCGAGTAAGACTGTGTGCGCTCGTGTGCGCCTGTGTACGCGTTTAAGCCAGAGTAAGCAAGTGTAAGGTTGTTGAAACCTGTGTAAGCGTGTTTGCGCCTGTGTGTGCGCGTTTAAGTCGGTGTCAGCAAGTGTTAGGCGGTGAAAGCATGTGTGTGCGTGTTTGCGCTTGTTTGCACGGCACTGCCCCCTGTGGAAACAGAAAGGGAAAAGGAAGCACAACAAATAGTAGGAAGTTAACCAAGGAGAAGTAGCAGAGCTAGCAGGTGAAAACAATCAGAATCAGCCAATTCCGCAGGCAGTACACTAGCCCAGCCCAGCCCAGCACTTAAAACTCTGCAAACAACTTTCCACTATGTTTTTCTCAGAGACACTGCAACACTGCAGTAAGCTAATAGAAGTGAAAACTGAAAAAGCTTTACTGAGACAAAGAAATGTTAGGGGCTGCCATTGCTGTTATAAGGCGACATATGCAACATGCTGAGGGTGGTGACAATATGAATGCTGCTGAGCAACCCACAGTGAGGAGATGAAGAAGGGTGTACAGGCCCAGGGTAACCTACCAGGGGCTACATGAGCTGGAGATAGTGGAGCGCTATAGAGTGGACAGAGACCTCATTCAGCAAATTGTTGAGCTGTGCAGGCCTCACCTCACACACAGAACCAAGAGAGGGGAACCCATTCCAGTGGAAACCAAGGTATGTGTTGGCCTAAGAATACTAGCAACAGGTACCTTCCAGAGACCAACTGGTGATATGATGAGGATTTCATAGGCATCAGCATCCAGGGTACTGCACCAGTTCCTGAATGCCATGTCAGCACATGTCGGTGATCATGTATATTTCCCCAATTCCCGTGTGGTATTGGCCAGCAATATGCGTCTTTTCCAGCAAATAGCAGAATACCCTGAGGTGGTGGGTGCAATAGACTGCACGCACATGTGCATCAAAGCACCAGCTGGTGAGCGGGGTAGGGTCTACTTTAACCGCAAGGGTTTCCCCTCCATCAACCACCAGATCATGTGTGATGCCCAGGGCATAATAATGAATGTGTGTGCTGGCTGCCCTGGAAGCTACCATGATTCCCATATCTGGCATCTGACACAGCTGTACCAGACATTTGCCAATGGGAACATCCCTCATGGTCACCTAGTGGGGGATGCTGGATATGCACTGGAGCCGTGGCTGATGACACCCATCAGAAATGCATACACACCTGAACAGAAACACCATAATGAGGCACACGCACAAATATGAAATGTAATCGAGCGTGTGTTTGGGCTGCTCAAGTCACTGTTCCAGTGCCTGGACACATCTGGTGGAGCCTTGCAGTACTCACCAACTACATGTACCCAAATAGTCATGGTATGTGCTATGCTACATAATATGATCCTGCGAAAACAGCTGCAGCAGGAGCAGCATAGCGCCGGGCCAAACAGCCACCCACCATTGCCAAGGCCATCACAGGCAGAGCATGACTCGGAGGAGGAACAAACTGAGTCTGCCCCAGTAGGCAGAAGGAGGCATGCCCAGTATGCTTTGGCCTTGGCAAAGAGGCAACACATAGCATATACACTGGCTCAGTAGGAACCCTGGAAATGATACCTCTCTCTGACTTGCACATATAGTAAAAGGGATTCCCAACTTGACACTACCTGTTGTCAAACATGTAGAGGGAGTGTAATATGTGCAGCCCTGCAGCACCACCTGAGGCATGATTGCCATGTTTTAAGCAATATAAAGCAGTGCTAAACAGCTTTAACCACTATTTAGTATATGTAAACAAAACTGCACACACTAAGTAGCACAACTTTGGCCAATGTTGAGCAATATTGAGCAGCGTTCATCAATGTTGGTTAACGTTGAGCAATGTTGTGCAGGTTTGGTCAAAGTTGGGCATAGTTCAGCAAAAGCAGGTAAACATGGTCATATTTGCTTTACTGTTCCTTAAGCAGTCTAGTCTGCCCAGTATGAAAATATGAAGCAGTGACAGTCATCAAACCCAGGATACTGTGCACTGCAGTCACAGTACTGAACCACTACACCATGACATATTTCACTGGTCAGCCTGTATGAAGAAATGTTGATAAGTCTATGCAAAGTGTCTCCTGGAAACCCCACAGGCACAGCATAATCCCTGTAGAGTTATGACACAAAGGTGAGCCCTGCAGTAAAAATACAACTCAATTTACAACACACATATAGTATAAATGTTAATATTGGGCGTGTTCACACACGTCAACAAATGTAGTGGACTTCACGCAGCAACATACTGAAAGTTCACACTGGGCATGCTCACACACTTCAATAAATGAGGCAAATGTCAGCCAACAACATACTGAAAGTCCAAACTGGGCATGTTCACACACTTAGGCCATGTCTGAGTACAGCAGTGGGCCACACATATCAGGCAGTTGCATGTGTTAACCCAGGAACCTCTCACAATTCACCAATCCTGACTTGTGCACACAGTGATATGACAACAGACACATATATAATATATTGGAACCCTGTCATAATCAAATATGTACTACAGATACTTAGGTTGGTCATAGAAAGTTGAAAAGCAAAGAAAAAAAAAACAAAATCAGTATCATCAATAAACAATGTGCACTCCAAACACTATCCAATCCAGGTCATGGAAAGATTATCTGCGAAGGAGTCCATACAGAACCATGACACTTCCTTCAGCTATGTCATAAATAGCAATGTACACTCATATATGTCCTGAGTCAGGGCCAACTGTAAATGACTGACAATTCCAACATCCTGTCAGACAGGCCCATACATACATACCCACCTCCCACTGACAAAAGACCCACTCATCATACCAGGAGATATCACATGTAGAATGGGTAAACAGCTCCTTCCAAAGCTGAAAATATGGCATCAATTGGATTACATTGTGCCCCTATATGTGCCATAAATGAACTGCAGAACAAACAGACTCTGCACCTGAACAGTCTGTTGAGCCTCACCCTCTCTACAGCATATGAAACTGTTGAATGGGTTACAGCAACATATGGCACACTACACAAGTGTTGGTGCACAACAGACCATAGGAACTATAGGCTTATAAGCCGATGAAGCCTGATTTGCAAGGCCATGGAGTCCATCATGATTGAAGTCAGAAACAGAGCTATTGGAAGCCTACAAACACACAACCCTACCAACTTTGGACTGTTCATGGGCAGATCATGTTTCCCAAATCTGCTAGACTGTTTGCAAGGCAGCCACCCAGGACATACATAAATGAAATGAGCTACACACGTCCCACATACACTTTGAATAGGCCTTTTCCAACATCCAAGACACATGTCGTATCCACAGAATAGACGACCTGTGCATAAATATGTATTGTCATTGGATGGATTGGCAACTGGGCCACAGATAGATCACACAAGGTAAGAATTGTGGAGTCCTGTTCAAGCTGGTAACACCTGCTGTTCCCCATGTCTCAGTCCTGGGATTGCATAAAACTAAGTGCACACACAGTACCATGTCTAGTCTGATGATGTCAGCATCCCACAAATATAGCAGTGGAAATGAAAACTCCCAGTAAAACATATAGTGCATTTTGTTAATGCATATCTCTCTAATATCATAACATAGTTAGGTAGGGGTTTGAATCCTGCAATTGCTGAGTGTGGATGTGTGTATGTTTCTGTGTGATTTCCTTTGAGAGCCTTGCCCTTTTTTGAGACTAGGAAAACACCTTAAAAGTGTTATATTCCTGTTTGGCAAGTCTGATGATGTCAGCATTCTACAAATATAGCAGTGGAAATAGAAATGCCCAGTAAAGCATATAGCACGTTGTGTTAATGTGTATCTGTGTAGTATTATAACATAGTTAGATAGGGGGTTGAATCCTGCAATTACTGAGTGTGTGGGGTGGTGTGTATGTTTCTGTGTGATTTCCTTTGAGAGTATTGCCCTTTTTGGAGACTAGGAAAACACCTTAAAAGTGTCATATTCCTGTTTGGCAAGTCTGATGATGTCAGCATCCTATAAATATAGCAGTGGAAATAAAGACTCCCTGTTAAGCATATAGAACATTGTGTTAATGTATATCTCTCTAGTATCATAACATAGCTAGGTAGGGGTTTAAATCCTGCAATTGCTGAGTGTGTGTGTGTGATACTGTTGGTCAATGAGTTGTGTGTTTAGCTTTTACTACTGTATGACATATCAGTATAACAACAGTATGTGCATTGCACACTTCAGGTATCTGTGTGGCAAATACATATATGTACATGTGACCTCAATTTGTTCATAGGTGTGAAGCCTGCTTTCTACATGAATACATCTGTTACCTATGACAGATTGTGCTGCTGCTTCTCAGACCTTCGGTCACATATGTATGTTTGTGACAAGGCCAGCCACTGTAGTGATCTGTGGCCTAGGTCATCTGTGTCACACACACCCATGACAGTTTCTATAGAATAGTGTGAGTGAGGGTTTATGCCTTGGGTATATTTCAGACATATTCAAACACAACAAAGTCTGTCAATAATGGACATTCATTATAGGTGTACAACAACTTTGTGGATATGCATACAGACTCCTTATTGGTTATGTGATACACTGGGGGACTTCAGAATACCTATGGAAATGTGAATACAAAAGGACAGATGACATAACACTTGGTCATATGTACACATTGGTACCCGTTCTACACGTTTGGGGCTACTACCTATGTGGTACTGTCGGGATACAATGTTTAATACATGTGGATGACTATGCTATATTTGGCTTACAGCTTTACAGCATGGGTTGGACAACAGGTATCTGTCTGTATGATACCCTTGTGGAGGATAAGTGTCTCATCCGGAAAATGCATTGTAGGCCACTGTATGCATTTCCAGATGTGGACAGACATATCCCTAGTGTGTTTGCTTGTACCTAAGAGGGCTATATGCCAAACAGGAGTGGTCCGAGGAATGGGTGGCGGTCAATACCACTGGTTACTGGTATAGTATAGTACCGGACAGATCCAAATGCTGCTGAGTTACCTACATCTGTGTGTCAGTTGTCAAGACATCATCTAACGATTGGTTATAGTCAGGCTGTTGAGGTTGTGTACACTACCAGAATGCAAACCAATGACAGTAACAGTATCACCCACAGCATAGTGTCAAACCATGTCATACAAACATGTGTACCCAAGTTAAAACATATGTGTATTAAAATGCATACTGACCACCAATAGAAACAATGAAGTCTTGACACTGTGTAATACAGGGCATGTCACCCTTCCCATGTGTCCACTATGCATGTACATGCAGACAGTGCACCTCAACCATTTTCACAAATGTACACATGCAAATCTGTACTGCACACATCACACACATACTGTCCACTCACCAACACATGCTGCCAAAACTACACACATCAGCCAAGTGGCACATGGGTGGACAATACATTCTTGGAATTAACACTGTTGTAAACACTACTACATTGATAATCACAGCTTTAATGCATCATGCCTGCTCAGATATACATACAGGGATATCATTACACTGTATTGTTGACAACATGCTAACATTGCTACACTGTTATAAAGTCACCCTGTGCATCAGCACCATGTTAGCCTGTTCATGCATCAATGTTACAGATGACAGGAGGTGGCACAGTTTCATCATATGCACAGGGTGTGTTGTTGGTTTGCCAGAGCCCGACATTGACCCATCCAATCGATATGTGTGTGTGTGTGTGTGTGTGTGTGTGTGTGTGTGTGTGTGTGTGTGTGTGCGTGTGAGAGGGACAACAGTACAGCATGGGTCAATGTTGATGTAATGTGTGTGTATGTTAGCCCTAGGTGTTTGGCTTATGTGTGTGTCGGCATGCACACAGTTCCACTGTGTGGCTGCCATATATGGGAGGTTGTGGGACAGCCACAGACTGTACCTCCCAGGCTGTACAGATCACCATCTCTGGCCACGGACACAGTACCTGTGCCTGGCAGGGGTGCAACGGACAGTATCGGGTACTAAGCCAGACTGGGTACTATCATCAGAGGCAGAGGGATGTTGACTGGACCCATGTCCCTGCTGGGACTGGCCAGAGCCAAGTGCACGTGGTCTTCTATGACGGTCTATTGACAGTCCTGCTCTGACATTGCTGGGGCTGGTACTACCACTACGGGAGCGGCTGTGACTTGTGTGTCATCCGTTATGACTGCCAGCCGATGATGTTGCTGGCATACGTCCATGTCGATGTCTCGGCTGTCCTGCACTGTCCTGGCACATGGTCATTACATTGCGGTGGACATCTAATGTCTCTCCCCAACATCTATCAATGACCTTAGTGTAGTGACGCACTGCACCCGCAAGGTCATGGATACTGTCATTGATAGCAGTGTTATGGGCCCTCTGCGCCCTCAGTCCCTGTCTGGTGTACTGTTCCATACGTGTCTGTGCCTCCATTACAGCCCAGAACATACCTGAGGTTGTAAGACCTGTGGGGGCACATATGCAAGGGGCATTACGACCAGCAGTGCTCCCGCGAGAACCCCTGGACATCTGCCTATGTGGTACCATTCCAGGAATCTGGGTATGGCTGCTCTAAGGGGTTGCATGTCCCATAAATACCACACTATCCTGGTTAATGCCTACTGTATGCTGTCCCTCAGCTAAGGCCATTGGTGATGTGGGATGTATTGGCAGTATGAATGTGCGCATAGATGGTGTGGAAAGCTGTGTACTGTCGATTCGCGGAATGACAAACCCTGTTAAACCTGCCTGTGCCACAACACATTTCATCATCTCCACTATTTGTGGCAGTGTCTTCAGGTTCCCTGCTGCACTCAACCAACACAACCTCAGCACCTATGAGAGGGAGACAGGAAACACACTTTACAATCTGTACATGATGTTAGCACACATGCACACATGAACACATGCACATATGCACACATGCACGCATGCACACATGTACGCATGCACACAAATACAATACTCACTAAAGTAGACATACACACACACACACACACACACACACACACACACACACACACCAACAGCAATCCAGAACATACCCATTAGTGGTTGATGGTGAAGTACAGTATCACAAGCCAAAGAGCCCTATCACACATGTCAGCAAGGAAGATGTGTGTTGCTCAACAGCATGTAGTGCGAGTGTAGAGAGTCCTTGTTAATAACAGTATACATTTGTTTGATGCTTGTGTGTTGTTCAATGATTGGCCTCATCCTGGAACACAATGTGTACATGGACACCACATTGCTGTGCAAGTATTAAATGCTTTACAATGTCCTGTGCACCATCACTCACAGGTATACATACCATGGCTAGATGCACACAACTGTCAGGTGTATAGCAATGAATGCTATGTGATGTACCGTAGTTACTGTAACTGGATGTAGTGCAGTACCATGAGTCATCAGCAGCCAGCATCATGTGGTCACTCAAGGCCACTAATGTGTGCCACACTGGCAACTATCTTGCTGTACCTGAACTGCAGCACTGTGGCTACATTAACCATTTCACAGGCAGTTGTTACATGGGTATATAAGGTGTTCAATAGGGAGCATTGCCTAACATGAATGTCTTGTTTGTTGAAGAATTTTGCAATGCCCCATGATAGGCCTTTACCCCTCAGGTATAGTATGTGTGCTGTGTGGATGACATTTGGGGTACTGGAGTCTGACCTTACAGCAGGTGTCTACATATGCCATGTGTATCATATTGACACGTACTGCGTATGACAAGGTGGTGTATGTTGTGTGCATGTGTATTGACTCTGCCTATACAATGTCCACTACAGTGTACCACAAGCGTTTGGGATGCTCTGTGTATAGCATGTGTTTGAGTCAGCCACTCATGCTACTGGGATGTGCATAGTCCCACAGAAAACATGCAGAGCATGCATTATGTGTAGGTGTTGTACATGTGTATATGGCCTAAGACCCACCTATGACATGCACATGTTATTCACCATATGACATGTAGAACACTCACCAGCATGGATCTGCTGTCTTGCTGTCACACCAGAGGGACCTACAAGGATATGAGACAGTTTGTCAGTGTCAACAACTGTGGCATTGCTGCTGTGACTTTGCAATTTTACAGTAGTACAACGGTTGACAGTCACAGGCATACAGATTATGTTTAAAATTATCAGTATTGCACAACACCAGGCTCCAAATCTTCCAAATACACAGTACACAACTGACATATGCATGTTCTAACAATTAAGCTAACAGTAGTCTACAGATTTGGCATGTTACCTGCACGCTCTGAGTCAACTTGCTGGGTGACTCCGGCCTCCATGATGACACATGTTTGCAGTAGTGGTTGGCCAGGAGCCACCACGCTGAGGAGCAGCTCTTCCACTCTAGTGAGGGGCAGATGTGATGCTGCACCACCACCTGTGGCAAGCTGTTGTCTGCGGACATCAGAGGCATGCTGCCAGACATATCTGATCAAATCACTGCAGTGATGGCGTACCTGCTCATAAGTCCGGTTATGCATGCCTACGTCATTAACCCAAAGGACAACATCCTGCCACAGTGCAGTGTGCTCATGCTGATCCTGGCTGGTTCTGGAGAACAGCAGGGTGTGATGTTGTAATAGTGTGGATATGATTAATTCCTCCTCTTCAGGGGAATAGGCAGGGTTGTGATGATGAGACATGTCCCTGGAAGAAAATAAAACAATTAATGTGAGCAAGTCTTGTGGCACACTTAACATTCTAAAGTACAGATATCAATGAAATGCCATATATAGCAACCTATTGGCTATCAGTAGATACACACTTTTAATACCACACATCAGTGCTCAGCCCACAACTGCCTGACAATGCCTGGCACGTTCTATATATTAAACCATGTTCTGCACCGTAACAAAGTGAAACCAGTATGTAAGACTATACAACAGCACATGGCACACTGTATGTGACGCAATGCACCACCTAGCCACAGGAGGCATATATGAAGCTAATGCATACAGAAATTTGTCATCCATTGAAATGATTGTAAAGTACAGTTACAGTACTACCAGTACACCACACTACTTGTTGATAGCAAACCCCCAAGTAACATATGCACATATTCATCAATATAGGTGGCATACTGCTGTACTACACAATACATGTTGCTAGATATGCACTTATATCCTGTAACACACATACGACCCAGGCCATGTTACAGGCATACCCACACACACATCAGACATACCTACAAGACACAAAGGTATGGCAACCCAGATGAGCTTTACCTATGTACCATACAGTACTGTGTGTCAACACTTACAAAACCTTATGCCTGAGGTATGTAATGTGTGGGGACTACAGGTAACAAACAAAACAGTGTTTCAAAGCAATGTGGATATACACCATACTGTGCTGTTTAGGCCTACAGCTTCAGGTAGTACTACAGTTCATACAGGATTTGTATTCACTAGTGTTAACAATCAATGAGCATACATGTACTGCTTTAGCCTACAATGGCACACTCCAGTCAACACCATGGGACTATGTCACACCGTATACCATACTGCTTTTCTTGCCTAGCAATAGCATACATATCTTTTGCGGAGATCAGAGCTAGAACACTGCATACCATGATATAAACATTTACACACTAGGCTATCACACATATACATAACGTTGACACATTCACCATCACACTCAGTCAACCTCACATAGCAATTAATGCAACATGTACATGCATGTGTGTATCAGGTCATAAGTAGCTCATAGGCTAATAGGCGTAGGGCCTATAGAAGCCTAGCCATATGGTACCCTGCCCTTCAACACCCATGTAATTTAAGTTCATGTGCCCCTGTCATGCAGAGCCACAGAGGTGATTCCCGGGTTGTATTTCTTATGTCACATCTATTCATCATGAGGACCTTTCTTTGCTATTGATAGGTAGTTAGTTCCAGGGTATGGTATGTGTCTGAGATGATAATGTACCACTCCAGCATGCTCTGCTTTCTGACATTACAAGGTTTAGATCAGTACAGTGTGTAGCTTGTAGGGATTTTGAACTGTTGACATGGAGCATGTCCAACACCTGTGGGTATGGCATAGCTTTGTATGTTAGGCAGAGGTTGGCTCTTGGTGTGTGGTATGTGACACAGTGTAGCTGTGGTTTTGACAGTCTGCATAGGGCATCTGTTTGGGTCTGGTAATACTCTTTGTGGTGTTTGTGCCTGGCGTCTGCACTTGCTGTAGATGTCTTCTGAGGTAAATACCAAAAGGCCCATTGTACTCTATTATTGGTTTTATGACTGATGAGTAGAGTGGAACACTGACCTCTCATTCCATGTATGACACACCTTTTGTGATGACATGTGGACCATACACAGTTTACATGACTAGTGTGGCACTGTGATTATCAAAAGGGACACTACTGTCCACCTGTGTCCCATGGTTTCTTATCATACTTTTGGTGTTGAGTAGACTACCACCTATGTGGTAGTTCATGGGTACAGGGTTTTTAACAAAAGGGATGGCAGTACATTTACAACATTGAGCTTGAGCGTACATATAAACATCCATTGGTGTACATATAGATTTACATGTAGGCACATATACAGTCCACCTTTCATGGTGGGAATATCGATTATGCAAGGGTTGAGAGAGATACAGTTATATAATATTTTTGCACAGTCTTGTGCAGAATGCATTGAGGGTATTCTCAGGCCATGTATCTTTAGCAGAACTCCCTGTCTGGAAGACTATAAACTTAGCAAATCATACCCACAGCGTTTAAACACCACATGTCATATACCAGCACTGTATGCTGTCTTGTTTGCCACACACTACAACCTACATGAAAATATGCACCTAACGACCTTCACCAACATATATATGTACACCCTTCACAAACAGTTGCAGTATGTACCTTGCTCTATGCACATGTTAAGATGCTAATATATCTGACACATAACTATCTCTACATATGTGTGTGCCATACACACACAAGGTACACACTGTTGTACGTCTGTAGACCTCACGGATGACCTGTTGGGCCTTGCTACAACATGAACAGTTGTCACATGTGTGCATGGCAGTAATATTACAGGGAGTATTTATAGCTGCTAATGCTACATTACTATACTAGCCTGGTACAGCAGTTGCCAATGCTAAGCTGCACATTATATGACTATCATGTATGTGTTACTCTATCACATCCATGTTTATATAGCTGTTTGCACTACTCCCCCAGACAGCCATTATACACAGTACTATACAGAACATAGATGACATGATTGGATGTTTGACATTAAATGCTGAGCTACATATGTCACAGTTATGTCCCACTGCACACAGCTACACAATAATTTGTCCATGGCAGTAGTCATGCATGCCATCAGTGCATACATACCTACTGCTGCCACATATGCATGTTTCAAAGTAGTTACATTACTCTTCATAAATATATACTACTTGCCGGTAATCACATTTCTGTCACATGCCTGTTTGTCACTTTCAGGTCCGTCTGTTTTTATTTTTGACATTTTTTTTTTTTTGGTGTTGCCTAAGTAGATATTGCTTCTACTTAATTTCCTTTCTTATTAATTAATTTTTTTTTACTTAATTAATATATTTGATGGCTGATTCACTAGAGTATTTTTACTCAATTAAACTTTTGCGTTATTAAGTAATAACTACTATTTATCATCCACAAGTTCTGTGAAGCTTTATCACATGCAATGTAATGATTGCATGTGGTGATAGCAAGTACAGTCTGCTTTTATAGATATCTGCACATGTGCATGTGATGACCTCTGCACCAATTGGTGCCCAGCATTTGATAAATGCATACAGCCTGTTGTGTGGTAATTGCAGTACTCACTGTTATAGCAACCCAATGCTATAAATTGCTAAGTTTTGTAGGCGTAGCCCTTTCAGATTTTCAGAGTGGGGCCCATGCTTGTTTGCTGTGTACACTGTTGTTTAAGTCAGGAGGTTGGTATACTTCTTGTATCTGAAGCTAGAGGTGAAGTCAGTGATGTACATGTTGTACTCATACCTGACTGTTGCCACTTCCAGTACAGAGCTATCAGTGTAGAGTTTAACTCACCCCTACAAATGCTTACACATGATATATGTGAGTATGTAGTTTCTTTTCTACTTATGTAATTGACTGCCATACAAAAGTAGTTATTGAGAAGTATTCTTTTGACACATGAACTGTTTGTGGACTGTTATACTGTGCATATTGATGTACTCACTTCTGCAGGGTTTGTGTATTTTTATTATTGACATTAGCACAGGAGTCTCAGGTAAACTGGACACTTCCACTACTGAGTATGTCTACCTACATCCTTGGTTGACCCTGAACACACATATAGTTAAAATATGGGGGGGGGGGCATTACGTCTTATTGTGTGTGTATTATCTTACTGGACTTAATGGATTGGTGTGTACCTGTTGGTTTATCAATGCAGGTGGTCTGTCTGCATAGTTCCCAACTGTGAACCTATCCAGATGGTAGCCAGATGTTAGCCTGTTATTCTTTGTCTGTGCAACCCACAGGTGTTTTCAGCACTGGTACAATGGCATTGTTACAGTCAGTTGCTACCAGTACATGGCTAGATCCTTTGGTATTTCTGTGTTGTACTCCTACATAAGGGTATGCTTGTGGAAGTCCTCACAAAGCTATTTGCAGAGTGTGTAACAGCAGATGAGCTGATATGCCTGTGTGTTTGTGACTCTGCCAGGCCTATGAAACACTCAGATACATATTTGCTTGGAATCAGGGATAGGTAGTTAGAAGTGAGGTACACCTTCCAACTAATAGAGACAGTAAGTGTAGACTTGAGTGAAGCAGTGCATATGGATTAGTACTCCTTTTATGAAGTACAAGCGGTGTCTACTGTTATTATTGTGATTATTCATTGTGCAATACAACACCTCTCTGACTAACGTCAGTACTTTTCAGAGGGATTCAGAGGGACACAGCTAAAATATGTTTCACAATCAGGAAGTATGGCCTCTGCCCTAATCGGATATGCCAGTGTTTGTCCTGCTATGATACTGTGTGGGGGTTGTAAAGTGCCTCAATTACATTATTTGCTGCTAGAATGGCTGCTTCTCTTATCACAGTCATGTAATGCAATTCCACAACAATTGCTGGTAAAGATCCACAGAACAAGCTTTGTGTTATGGCCTTCCTATTTTTGCTTTACATTCACTCATTGTTTTGCATGATATATTTATTTCAGCACCAAGCTGTTGCACAGCTGCTGTGGCTTAGTGGTACTTCATGCAGTCAAATGTATCTAAGGTCTGGGATTCGAGACTGACAGAGGTGTTTTATTTTGCTGCTGAACAGAACAAGGGCCCTGACATACAGAGTGATTAAGGCACTTTTAAGCAGTTGTAAGTGGGTTTGTGCGAGTTTGCGTGACGCTTAGCGATGCTAAGCTTAGTGCACACATGCGCACAGTCGCTCAAACCCGCTAACTACTGCTTAAAAGTGCTTACTCCCACTAACCCCTGCGCTAATTTATTTGAAAGAAAACAAAATGGGGAGATAGGAAAGTGGTGAAAAAGGGGGCACAAAGAGGGAAAGACAGTGTAGAAACCAGCTCGGGATGTGCAGAATGGGTGTAGGGAAGGTCCATAGCTGCCCATTTCTTTACCAGCAACAGCTGTGCATATGTTAGAAATTTGGAGTGAAATTTGAAACCTTCCACCCCTGAGAGAGGGCTGAGGACAACAAAGTATGTTGTACTGCCAATTCTAATTATCAGTTTACATGTCCAGCAGACATGTGTGTGAAATGGGCAGCTATGTATGGGGCGTAATTTTTTGTGGGAACAGATTGCCCCTTTCTTTTTCTTTTCTTTTTTTTTTTTCAGGTGAGAGTGGAATGTGAGGTAGAGGAAGTAGGTATATTTGGGGAGGCAGGTTGGGGAGGTAAACAGACAAGACAAACAAGATGCATACAGGGGCGGAGAATGACACATGGGGTGGGTGAGCACAATTGACGGGGACGGATGTTTGAAAATCGCAAGCCCATGAGCCCACAGATGGTAACAATGGGACTGAGATCCTCACCCATGGGCAGTCACCACTGCACCTTCACAGCCCCGAGGGTGGCTGTGCTGGGGGCTGCGTAGGAGGGGTAGGCTCACCCATGAGTTGCGCTACTCTCACCTCAAGCTGGCGTAGGGGATCAGTGACTAAACGCTGGTTCTCTCTATGCACCACAACCCGGACCCTTTGGAGGGTGACAGGTGGCCCTTCTCTGCCCATGCTTGCAGGGGAGGATGAGCCCCATCCCCTGCAGTGCTTCCACCCGATGGTGGCACAGGACCAACGGTGGAGAGTAGCCCAGGCTGGGCACCGAACCTGCTGGTGCCAGGTGCAATCACCAGCTGAGGAGGGACAGGTGGGTCTGCTGGGACCGGCCTTCTCATATGTTCTGTGATTAGCTGTGTTTAATTATAACATAGACAATATCATTCTAAATTAGTTGTAGCAGCATGCAGTAATATTCTCATTAACCCAACACACCAGGGTTACAACAGTTGAACAGCAAGCATAACACATGCATATATTAAATGACAGTGGGCATTACAACAGCAGGCAGGGATGATTGGTGGCAACAGGCCACCAACATTGTGGTGTTTGAACAGGGCACATGCATCAAAGAAAATGCAGATTTTTATAGAACAATAGGACATATGTCCCAACAAATGTTTTGAGATTAGACATACCCATTGAGGTGTGGAATTGCATTGTTTATGCACATAGAGTAGGGTGTAAAAAGAAACCTCCATTGACATCTTATAAGTACTTTTAGTCTACACTAAATTCCTATTGACTGCAGGTGTATATCCCCTACATGTATTATTACACTAGGCAACATGCATTAGATTGTGTAATGTGTTTGGCTAGTTCATTATATACCTGACCTATATCTGACATACTAACTGTCCAAGATGCAGATGTTACTGCTACATAGTTATATTTTATTTTTATATTTATATTTATGTATCTACATATCTGGATGTGTTCACGTGACATTTTCAGTTAAATTTCTACAGAACCCTACTTTTCATGTAGCACACTCACATTTCTGGGGAACACCTTGACAAGCTACTTGTGTGCCAGATTTACCTATGCATGACAGCCATTTACTGACTGTTGAGGACTGTATATATGCTTCACAGCTACTGGCACTTCTTTCATCCACTTTATATGGGAATGCACAACTGTGGGTTGACAGCACTTAATACAACAGTACTATTTATTTAATGCAAGGGTACAACAACATTTCAAAGTAAGTGACACAGACACACTCCAAGTATTATACCTTTATTAATTATATTAAACACTCTTTTCTACAGGCTCTCTCCTTTATTTGATATTACAGTGCATACGGAAGACATATTTAAGACATATTATACCTTTATTGATAGGTTATAACACTCTTTTTCAGGCTCACTCACTTATTTTATATGACAGTACATGCAGAGATAGTATTCCAGACTTATTTTACCTTTATTAATGGGTTACTACACTCTATTTCTGGCTGTCTGACTTATGTTATATAACAGTACATGCAGAGAAATTATTCAGGGCATTTTATAGCTGTATTATTGGGCTACAACACTTTTTGCATGCTCTCTCACATATATTATATAACAATACATGCAGAATAATTACTAACCTGCCTGGTGGTGCAGTCTTAGCAGCCTTTCTGCATAGGCTTGCTGATTCGCAGCACGGACACCTGCAGCTGTGAAGTAAATGAAGGGATATTGAGACATACCTATCCATTATTTAGACTATATTAGCATGTCTTACATACTGCATTCCATGGCTACCTTCTCAGTAGTGGGGCATCTTGCATATGATGGGCCTCCTGGATCCATTGGTTCAGTAGGTCCTGCTTCTGTCTCTTCAGGTCTGCATGGTGGTGACGGACCTGCTCACCAGTCCGAGGGATGCCTGTGGCACTGGTGAGATCATGAGCCAACCGGTTCCAAGCCTCTGCCTTATACTCCATCCCTTGGAACTGGCCCTACAGGAGTCGAGACTCATGACGATGGACTAGGAGCCAAACCATGTATTTTGACTCCTCGATGTCCCAGCGTTGCGCTCGAAAGCGAGTACCCTCTCCAGCACCGGACATTCTAACTGCAGATGGGAACTACAATCAGTTATGGCGAGTATTCCCGCCTATGGAGCTTAAATATACCGCATTTCCCGCACTTTTTTGTGATTGGCCATTTTTGAAAATTCTCGGCTGACTGCGGACCTGCTTAGCAATGGTTAATCTACCATTTATAAGTATATGTATGTTAACAGTGAATGCTTATGCTAAGCTGTCATGGCTTAGTGGTTCAGTACTTTGATTATGGTGCATAGTGTCCTGGGTTCAAAACTTGTTATTGCATTTTATTTTACTGCTGGGTATGTGGCTGTGTTTAGGCAACTTTGCTCAATGTTGCTCCACGTTGCCCAACATTGCCCTACGGTGTGCTGGTTAGCACGGTGCACAGCTCCGCACAAACTTATTGCGCTGGGTAAAGCGCTGCTTAGCTGTGGGCAAATATATTGTGCTGGGTAACACGCTGCTTAGCTGTGGGCAACTATATTGCGCTGGGTAAAGCGCTGCTTAGCTGTGGGCAACTAGATTGCGCTGGGTAAAGCGCTGCTTAGCTACGGGCATTTATATGTCAAGATCCTTCTTATATTTCTATCTATACATTTTGTTCACTGATACATAGGCCATTTCAATGCTTTTTAGTAACATTTTAGTCATATATATGTCAGGAATTATTTCATATCATTTTAGTCATATATATGTCAGGAATTATTTCATATGCTAATTTAAAACATAAAATAGAGAGGGGAGTGGTGGGACTCGAACCGTGAATGCCTCCTCTTTGTGCATAGGCTCTACCACTACACTATTGCTATTTGTACTAATTTGAATAAACATTTGTTATTATGCTCTTCAATGTTGACATTGCTAACTCTAGCTAAGCTATGGGCACACCCACGCAAATGCGGGCAGCTATATCAGGAATTTGAAAAAAAATATATATTTTACATTTTATAACTCTACTGGGGGTTTACAATGTGAGGGAGTGTAGTGTGGGTATGTTGACATGTGAGCAGACTCGCTCATGTGTGTTGACATTTCACAATTCAGACACTTGCAGGGGCATGGACCGCTTGGCAGTCAGACACGCCCCCTGCCTTCCTGCACTGTCCATGTTAGACTTGGAGTGGAGTCAGCGTGCCCTCGTGAATATGCATGGCACGCTGACGTCAGACCGTTCAACTGCAGTTTCTGAGTAAGACTTATTTAGTCTTACACAGAGGTTTCGTGAATCCGGGGGAGTGTCTTTGGCATCAAATCCATTTAAAGTGAAACAGTTCTTTTTT
The DNA here is from genome assembly GCF_019279795.1 of Protopterus annectens. NCBI lineage: Eukaryota > Metazoa > Chordata > Ceratodontiformes > Protopteridae > Protopterus > Protopterus annectens. The sequence continues at coordinate 1,171,564,162 of NC_056739.1, read as the reverse complement.
ATACACAATATACTATACAAATATATATGTTGTGTGCCAAAAAACAACATGCTTATTTGCATTCAGTAACATCACTTTCCTATAAATCTAGTAGTACAACTCATATCCAAATAGATATATAAAAATTATTATAAAATTGTTAAAAAAATACTACCATTAAATAAATAAATAATAAATGTAACTGTAATACCTTATACAAAGATAAATGTGGAATATATGAATACATAATTATAAAACCATAAATGTAAATAAAATGCTACCTTACTATATTCTGTCCTATCTATATAATGTACAAATAATTCTACCTAATATTAAGTAAAGGTTTTACTGAAATATGGTCATTCAAGCCTGGTGGTGTTGTGGCATCAGTTAGCAGTTGCCACCATACTTCCTTATATGCAAGTATATTTTTATAATCACCACCTCTAGGATCCAGTATAACATTTTCTAATATTGAAAACTTAAAATTATGTTTAACCCCATACTTTTCCACATGCATATATAGGACATTATTGATGTCCTTCGTCCTGATACTATACAGGTGAGCATATATACGGTTGTTAAAATTTCTCTCTGTCTTCCCTATATAGTATCCTGGAAAAACCTCACACTTTGCCAAATAAATAACAAATTTTGAATTACAATTACCCTGAGCAAATCTCAATCTTGTCCCATTGATATTGTCCAATACTATTCCTTCTTCCTCATTTATGACATAACATTGGTTGCATGCACCACATTTTGTGGTGTGATTTTTGGTATTATCTACTCCAGTGTCTCTTATGCCCCTTTCCAAATATGTTTTAATGTTTCTCCCCATCTTATATACAAATGTAGTTCTGGGGCCCAAAATATCAATCATATCTTGGTCTACCGTCAAAACATTCCAATTGGCTGTTAGAATGTCTTTAATTTTGTTTGTATGTGGACCGTATTCCAAGACACACGCCCTACTATAAGCTTTATTGATCTCCCTACTGTTGATGTTAATATTCACACCCTTAATTTTAGCTCCTAATAATGAGATATATTTCTTTCCCCTTTCCTTTATAACATATTCCTTTACGTCCCTCATCATTTTTCCATCATATCCTCTGTCTTTAAATAATTCAGTTATATGACTCAATTCATCTATCATGTCTTTATATTTTGAAGACATCCTAACAGTCCTAATACACTGTCCCTTAAATATGTTGTACATCAATTTTTTTAGGGTGGTTGTTGGTATATTCCAAGTATGAATTTGTAAATGTGTTTTTCCTACATATTCTGGACTTAAAGCCTTCATCACCGTTCGATATAAAAGTGTCTAAATAGGCTACTCCTTCACTACTACTGGTGCAAATTAACTTAAGAAACCCACTACTGTTATTTATGTAGTCGAAAAAATAGTTTAAACTTTCTTGATTACCATCCCATAAAATGTAGATGTCATCCAGAAAGTGAGAATAATATTTGATGTTTCTATAATATTCACTGTTGAAAACAACAGTCTCTTCCCAATCAAGCATCATCAAATTAGCGAATATGGGGGCACATGCCACCCCCATAGCAACGTCCTTGGTTTGTTTAAAAAGTTCACCTTCATAGTATATGTAGTTGTGGTCCAGAACTAAAGACATAAGTTCTAACACCAAACACACCTTGTCCCACTCAAGGTCACTATGTTTCCTAATACTATTGGTGAAGGCTTCCATTCCTTCTTCTTTGGGTATGCATGAAAATAAATCCACTACATCAATGGATGTAAACAAGAATCCATGTTTCCAAATGTCTATTGGGTAGTTTTTCAAAAACTCCCACGAATCTTTGACCATATGGGTGACTTTCCCATATAAGTGTTTAAAGCATAGTATCTACTATAACACCTAGAGGGAATGTCTTTGACTTGCTGCCAGATATTATAGGCCGAAAAGGTGGATTACTTATATCTTCATGGATTTTAGGTATACCTACTAATGTGGTCAGTTTGGGATATTCAACTCTCATAAAATTGCAAGTATCCTCTGTTATCCGTCTATCCAATAAAAATTCTTCCACATGTAAGTCGATTCTTCTATAGGCAATATTTATTTCATTAATGGAAACAATATCATAATTACCTGATACATGTAAGATCTCATGCATTTTAGAGCTGTATTCTATACTATCATATATGGCTACACCCCCACCTTTGTCAGGTTTCATTACCCGTATGTTGTTATTAGCTCTCAATCTTTTCAAGGTGTTTTGTTCATCTAACATACGATTACTTCTCAATTTTTTACCTTTGATCTCATTTTGTATCTGATAAATCTGTTGTGTGACTAGTTTATCATAAATCTGAACACTGGGGTGCATAGCTGGAACAAAACTGCTTTTCTTCTTAAGAGTATCAAATCTGTTTAAAGATTTGTTGTTATTGTCTTTAAAAGGCAAAGCTAAATTCAGTTTCCTAATGAATAATTTAAATTCACTTAAACAGTCAACCAACCTAAAAACTGTCATAGGAACAAATTTCATTCCCTTAGACAATAAATTGAAATGTGTTTTATCCAAGGGAAATTGTGTGTAATTGTATATTTTAAATTGATTATAACTAGAAATTACACCATCAGTGACAATATCCTGATCAACTTCAGAACGCTCACTATGATTGTCCAGCGTGTCCATTAATATTTCCTCCATTCTTCCCCTTCCTGATGGTGATAATTCTTCTTCCTCCATTTTCCTCCCCTTTTCCAATCTAAGTGTCTTTCATACTTCCCTTCCTGATGAAAATTTGAATTCCCCTTAAAATTGGGCTGTTCAGCATAATTATTAGTTCTAACATAATGATGGTTGCTCTTAATAGATTCATCTATAACGTGGTGGTAGGAATTGGCCAAAACAGGCTTGTCCAAGTAATTCTCCCCTCCCCACTGATAGACCTGATCCCTATTGTACTGTTCAATGTCTCTCTTAATTTTTTTGCACTTCTTATCATACGCTTTTATGTTTTTTAATTCAGCTGTCTCAAATTGTTTCACATACAATTTTTCCCCATTGCATAAACATCAAACCATTAAGAATGATATCATTCAACTGTTCAGCTTCCTTCATATGTCTACATAATTTCTCATCATTACATTTAATCAGTAATTTCATAAACTGCATACCAAAAGTGTCAAATAACTGATTGAATTCACTCTTATTACTACTAGAAAGTTCGACCCCCATAGGGGTTTTAAAAAAACGTAATTCTAAAGGTACAATGTTAGAACCAATACATTTGGACAAATAAGCATTGTCTAATTTTATAGAATTTATAATATTTAATTTCTTCCCCATAGTATATATTAAATCTTTCAAAGTGCCCTTTAAATTATGAGGGTTGAACTGCTCGTTAACATTATCAGCAGGAACATTGTCAAAAGCACAATAATTGCCAAAAAAAAATTTTAAATGCATTTCCTTATTGACTTCTTGCTGTTTACAGCTTCCCCCAATGTCATTGAGATTATTAGAATGAACAGTACCTTGATTGGCAGTGCCCTTAGCATTGGCATTAAAATAAGTTTGCATAAGTTGCGTTTTCTTAGGCTTAGTATCAGTCCATTTGGCCTCATCTGTTGGGTCTCCAAAAGAGAAATCGAACGTAAAATCAGTGGCTACAAGCTTGAAGATGTGACCACTAATGATCCATCCCTAGGTCTCATTCCCCCATCAACATAGCCAGTTCTTTGCACATGAGCAGCTTCTACTACACCTTTGGTTGAAACACAACCACAATGTAGCGCTACTTACAGGCTCACCTCTACCTGGAATTCCACTGTTCCTATTTCCCTGTTGTAACGGCTAGGCGAGCACGTGGGCGTATTAACCCCCGGCGCCTTTTACCAACAGTGTAGCCCTACTCACAGGCTCACCTCAACCCAGAATTCCACTGTACCCATTCAGCATCATTAAAGGCTCTTCAAATTCAGGTCCGATCAGCGAGACCGCGAGGTCCCATAATTTCTACACCATCTTTAACAGCGCGTTGACTTTCTCATGCGCTTAACCCCTATTGTGATTCCTGTCTGTTTTGTTGAAAGAAAGCAGTAGTAAATTAGTTAATCGGGACGACAGAACTTATGCCTGCGTAGAATGAGCGTTGGGCCAAGGTATTCCTACCCCAACAGTAATTAAGTGAATCGCGCTCCTTATTCTCTCAGCCCCAATAGATACTGAGCATCATTGTATTGAAAGATAGCTTTTCCTAATTTGATTATCTGACGATTGGGACTGCCAAAGTCTACTAACTGCTAACAAACACAGTAGCTCACCAATACATGTATCATTTATCTTGGACCCTCTGTTTGAATCCTATCCAACAGCAAGTGTATTTTCATGTAAAATGATTACCATATGTGCTATATTACAGTTGTTGTTTTTCTTGCTCCAATGTTAATGTTTTGAACCCAGTATTTCAGTGTTACTGTTGTTTAAGTTAAGATCATCCACTGTTACTATTTTTGTTTCCAGCTCCTAAACTCTATTCACTTACTATCTCTCTCCCTTATTACCTTTAACAGAGTGGTCAACCTGTACCTAAGCAAACCTTCCTTCCTGCCTACCAACCTTCTGGGAACTGAAGCACATCAAGCCAGAGCCCATATCTTGTACTACCAAGAGGCACCGTCTCACTCTGTATATTTAAGTATGCTACATTTCCTTGCTTGACCAGACTTGAAGTATTTGTGTAACTTGGGTTAAGCACCCCTTCTCAACTTCCAGCAGCCTACACATTGCCCTATCCACATCCTATACCTCTATTTCAGCTCTATCTTTTTCAACCTCAACTATCCTTGAGGGTTAGCACGCTACACTCCGTCCCTTTCACCTTCTCTACGTAGCCCTCCACTATACTGTGTGTCCCTGCAACCATACATCTTGCCACCAGGGGGCGCCTCTACTACTGTTCTCCGGTGGTTTCCCTTTCTCTCACCCTTATGCTTATCTTCTGCCTTCACTAACCTTTCTCACCTGTCCTCTAACTGTAGCGTTTTCATAGACTGCTTCAAAACTTAACCTCTCGCACTCTGCTTTCATTCCTCCTATTCTGGCTCCTCTACATTTCTATCTCTACACATTAGATTGCTCAATAGTACATTTACTCTATACTTCTGGCTTACCTGTTTGCTTTTCCCTATCTCTGATTGTTTCCTGCTGAACTCCTCCACTCTTTTGTGTCTACCCGCTCCGTTAAGCCCTCTGGCTCACTCCGCTCCCCTCCCTGCCCCCAAATCTCACCCGCCCCTAGCACCTCTACATTTATTCCCACATAACCACACCCACCACATTCTGCAGCCAATCACAACATACTCCTCCCCTCCCACCCCTATAGTCATCCCCTCCTACACACACTCTCTCTACCTGTAATCCTACCTATTTTAAATAGTCTCTTACCCTTCTCAATATGTACAACACTCACCTTCCTCTCCTTCTACTATCTCTCCTAACTTTTCTTTCTTTCACCTACCTAATAACCTACTATGAGCAACCAATAAATGCTAATGTTTACATTCCACATAGACATACATTAACCACCCCCCCATCTAAACTCTCAACACATCTTAATCTAACATATTATAACACATATATTGAATCTAAATATCATCGTCTCTCACATATCAAATACCTTATTCATAGACACACAAAATACTTCTTCTTTCTCAAACCTTCTCAATTAACTCACCTTATTCATAGTCTACAATTACTTGATGGGGACATCCACCCCAACCCAGGCCCATACACCTCAACAACATCCCCTAACTCCCAACAAACAAAAAATACTCCTTCACTTGATTCTAAACCTCCTAAATCTCTTACAATAGCTCATCTTAACATCCGTAGCATTTGCAACCAACTCCCAGCTCTTCATGCCCTTCTAGAAGTCCAACAATTTGACATTCTCTGTCTTACAGAAACCTGGCTCAAACCCTCAATAAATGATTGTGAAATCATCCCCCCTGGCTACAACATCCTAAGACAAGACCGTCTTACTAAAAAAGGAGGTGGTGTAGCTATTCTCTTTAAATCTGGACTGGATGTTAAAAAATCAGCCCAAAACCCTCCATTTAACACAAACGCTGAACTTATTATTTCAAAAATCTCCTTTAACTCACACAAAACTATTAATATTATCTGTACCTATCTTCCCCCAGGCAACAACCCCCCCATATTAGAAAACCTACTTAACTGGTTTGCTACTAGTCTTCCTCAAGAAACCATATTACTAGGTGACTTCAATATTGACTGGAATGTCTGTAACCAAACCAATCCATCCACCCTTATCAACCTGCATGGATTCCAACAAACCATCAACTCCACAACAAGAACAAATAAGAGCAATAACAAAGATACCATACTTGACTGGATCTTGACAAATAGTCCCCAACAAATGTATTCTACAGGTACCCTCCCAGATGACCTTAGTGACCACTCTCTCACCTACATCATTAGGCACAAAACTCACCTAAAACCACCTCCCCTAATTCGTTTATCACGTAGCAAAAAACACTTTGACCCTCATCAGTTTCAAAATGACCTCAACCTGGTTAACTGGTCTCCTCTCAAAACTCTCCCAATTGATGACGCTGTAGACCACTTTAATAAAACCTTTCTTACTATTTTAGATCAACATGCACCCATGCGATCTATTCGCATGAAACATAAGACAGCCCAATGGCTTACAACCAACACAAAACAGCTTATTCGTAATAGGAATAAGGCATGGTCTCTGTGGCGAACCTCCAAAGACCCCAGTGACCATCTTAGCTTCAAACAAAAAAGGAACATGACAAAGCAAGCTATTATAAAAGATAAAAAGAACTTTTTCACTCAGCTACAGCATTCCCCCCACCACCATCCACACAAATTTTGGAGATCTATTAACACACTTCTTTCCCCCGGAAAAGTTGAAACTCCCAATCCGCTTGGTTCCTGCCCTGACTCTCCCTTACAAACAGCTAATGCTTTCAATAACTTCTTTACATCTACAATACTCAACCTGGCTAACCAACAAACACCTGACCCCTCATTATTGGGTAACCCAAGCTTCTCTCCTCCACTTATGCAACTTAAACCCATATCCACCTCCTATATTCTGAATTTACTTAAAAAACTTAAAGCTTCTACCCCATCAGCTGACAAACTCCCAGCTGAATATCTCCAGCTAGGAGCCAAAGCAGTTGCCTACCCAATCTCTATACTCATAAACAGAACCATAACAGAAAGTACTGTACCTTCCCTCTGGAAAATCTCACACATCATCCCCCTCTTCAAAGGAGGCGACTCATTTGAATACTCTAACTACCGCCCTATAGCACTACTATCACCCATTGCAAAAATTATGGAGAAATGCATCCACAAACAGTTACTAAATCACCTTCTTTCTAATAATCTCCTTGCTAACTGCCAACATGTCTTTCGTCCTCACCATAGCACCACCACAGCCTTACTATCCTTTATTGACTCCATTAATATTAACCATAATAGCAATCTTCTTTCATCAGCATTCTTTGTAGACCTGTCTAAAGCCTTTGATATGGTGAACCACCAACTCCTCTTACATCGCCTAAAATCGCTCTCTCTCAATAATCTTGCCTTAACTTGGTTCACCTCATATCTTCAAAACCGGAAACAAGCTGTTTTATGGAACAATAATCTCTCTGAACTTGTGCCCACCACCTTAGGGGTCCCTCAAGGCTCCATCTTAGGTCCTCTCTTATTTTCCATCTTTATTAATGACTTGCATCTTGCCACACCTAAAACTACTTGTATTCAATATGCAGACGACACCACCATCATTTGCTCTGCCACAAACCAAGATGACCTGCATTACCTTACCCAAAAGACATTTACTACTATTGAGCAATGGTTCTCTAACCATTGTCTTCTCTTAAACCCTAAGAAAACTAAACTTCTCCTCTTCTTACCTACACACCTGTCCCCCTCTATTAATCTCACAATTACATCTAACAATGGCACCCTTATCTCTCCTGACCAAACTACCAAACTATTGGGTATTACAATTGACAACCTACTAAAATTTGATTTTCACATCAACTCCACCATAAAATCAACCAATAGAAAACTAGGTTCTCTTTACAGAATCAAAACTTTCCTAACCCCTGAAGCAAGAACTACCATAGCAAAAACACATCTTATCTCCACTCTGCTATATGCCTCCCCCATCTATACTAATCTATCTAAACATAACATAAATAAGCTCACTACAGCCTACCACAACATTGTGAGATTTGCCACTGCCTCTCCATATAAAACACACCACTGCCTGAACCTCTCCAATCTAGGATGGCTTGAATTACCTCACCTAATACAGTACTATCAGCTTACAATTGCCCACAAAGCTCTTTACCATCCTGAAAACATACCCATGCTCTCCACCCTTATAAAACCCTACAACAACTTAAAAACCTTACGCTCTTCCAATAAAATACTGATTCAAACATCTCTTGCAAAGAATACAGCAGGTGACTCCATATTCTCCAACTCAGTTGGTAAAATCTGGAACCAACTTCCTCTAGACATTTTAGTCCAGACTTCCACTTCACTATTTAAGACTAAACTAAAACTCTTTCTAACTAAACACTGGCTTTGCTCTTGTATCAATCCTAGTTGAGCTAGCTCATCTTACATCTCCCTTTCTCCCCTTCATCTCTCATACTTCTTCCTACATCGATTTCTTCTATCTAGAATATCTGTTTTCCCTTTGACCTGAAAGTTTATTATCTTAACTAGATAACTGTATTTCTCTAATAACACTCTTCTTAACTTTTCTAAAAAAAAAAAAAGAACTAAATTCTTCTCTCCCTTTTCTTCCTTACCATACTTACACTTTTTCTTTGTCTCTCTATCCCTCCTTTTTTGTAACATTCTAAAATTGTTATTACTGTCCTTCTGATTTGTTACTTATATCCTTCTTTTGATTTTTCAACCATTGTTAATTTTATTTGTTACCATGTAGTACATAGCGGAGCTTTTCTCCTCGGGCCTCCACTGAAAACGGACTTGCATCCAGTTGGACTAGCCCGGTTAACAAATGTAAATAAATAAATAAATGTAAATTCATAGAGCCAGAACCTCCATTGACAATAACACCATCAACGATGCCTCCAGTATTAGCTCCAATAGACGAAAGCATGGATAACAGCTTACTCACATCGCCCCTGAGAAAGGATACTTCCAACTGAAGTTTCCTGATTTCTTCTCTTTTGATGGGCGAGGGTATATCCGATGTATTGTGCTCAGAATCCATGCTAACCGACTACTTAACCTTGAAAAGTTGTGTTCAGTCCACACCATAAAAGGACACAACTCAGCGGTAAAAGAACGCCAACCTCCGCTCACCCTGAACACTTCCACAATCCAAAAAACCTTCGTCCTAGTAGAGTTTCGAAATGAATTCACCACAGTGAGTGGTAAGAGTAACAAATTAGTTTTATTATGACAAACAAGTTAAGCGCTTTCACTCACTTAAACATGAGCTTCATCAGAACATCTAGTCAACTGATACCAATGGTTTAATGATTTTTACTTCTTAGTAGTCGACTGCTAGCATATTGGTGAAGGAGTCCTTGTAGGGCAGCATTTTCTTAGGGCGATAGAGGATTTGGTGGGCCATGGTAAGTTGGTTAAAAGTAATTAGGTTTGGTAACTCTAGCCAGGATATATATATTATTATATGATTATAAGGGATTGGCAGCGATGGGTTCTGAATGGTGAATCTGTAGCAAATTTTGCTATTTTGTTGTAGCATATAGTTAGTTTATTTAAGTCTCCTTTATTTAGATTGGTTAGGACAGGGGAGGCATACAAAAGGGTGGAGAGAATGTGGCTTCTTGCTATAGTAACTTTATTTTCATACATTAAGTAATTTTTGCATCTATAGAGAGTACCTAGCTTTTTTGTTCACTTTTGTGATAGTGATATATGTTTGACGAATTTCATATTGTGGTCTATGATTACTCCTAAAAGTTTAGTATGGGACATGGGTGTGATGGGGGTATTGTCAAATAAGTAATTTGAAAAGATGGAACTGATTCTGTAGCCTTAGAGGGATAGAACAACATTAACTGAGTTTTTTTAGGGTTAAGTATTAGTTGTGAGTCGGAAAGCCATTTTTCTATTTCTGAGAAGGACTGTTGGGTAAGATGTAGTTTTCGGAGTGTTGGGGCAGAGCTTATTAGGGTAGAATCATCAGCATATGGGATCAGTTTGGCATGTATTGTGGCTTTGTGCAGGTTGTTAGTGAAAATAGAGAAGAGTAGGGGACCAAGTATAGAGCCTTGAGGTATTCCTAAGTTCACGGGAAGAAGAGGGGAAAGGCTGTTTCCCATTTTATAGCTTGTTGATGATTTGAGAGGTAAACTACACCTGGGTATGATGCAGAGCAAGAAACAATCTGTGAAGTAAACTATGAAATAGGCGAGTCCTATAAAGTATGAAGACAGCTCTTTTGCTTAGCAAAAGATGTCACAACTAACCTAAAATGGGCGGAGCTGTTTGCAGAAAAGGTAGGAGGTCAACCAGCTGCTGAAGAAGCATAGGAAATAGTGCTCCAAAAATTAATATGAATTGCCATTAGTATAGGTAAAACTGAACACTGCAATGGGGAGAGGTGAATGATAGAGTACAAAAACCTAAAACTGGGGGGGGGGGGAATTTAGAAAAAATAGGCCAGATTAGGTGCAAGCAATTGGTGTCCCTGTGATGTACTATGGCCTGTAGAGGAAAAAGATGCTTGGAGAATAAAAAGTACACACACTGCAAGGAGACACAGTAGATTAGTGTTATTTCTCTTTAATATGGTTCTTCACTGAAGTCTGTGGAGTGAGAGAGACACTGTTCTAAATGACACATGCAAGGCTGTAGGTGGAAGCAGTACAGTATGTGATGACCTGTGGAGAGGGAGAGAGATGGAAGAGTCCGGAAATAAGGAACAAGGAAGGGAGATAGATACACGAGTCTAAAAGCAGAGAAGAGATAGGTGGAAGGAGAGAAAGATGACAAAGTATAGTAGAGAAAATTCAGGTTTGGGACTCACCTTCAGTTATTATTCCTTCATGGTCATTTAAAGCTTCTTTGATGTTATTCATTTGCAAATTTTGTTGTTAGTGTTTCAAGATGGTCCCTCTTCTTTCTGCATTCTTCATTAAATTTTTTTATTTTTGTGTCATGTTTGACCATTTTAACTGATATATCCTGTATGCCTGAAATCAGTGACTGGATTTCCTTTTTAAAAGAGGAATCCTGAGTACCACTTTTTGTATGGATCATTCTTTCTTACAGTAGACAAATTCTGAAAAGACTTGTTTCTTTTGAGAGAACATACTTTATTTTTCTTCCTGTACTATTTGTGAACATAAATAAACTGAAATCTACAAAATCTTATGTTTTCTGATATTTATTGTCAGAATAACAATTTTCTGTTACATATGTTTTTCCATTTGCTGCACTTTGCCATCTTGGCCATGCCCCCCCCCAATAACAATCTATTCTGAAAATTTGAAGGTTATGAAATAGCAATTTTATAGCAAAACTGTGAAGAATTATTCTCATAACTCTTTTATTTATCAGGGAACTCTGATGTGATTAAATCAACTGAGGATAAATAGGGTTTCAGAGCTAACTGTATCACAAATTTTTGTGAGATCCTTTGCTGACTGAAATTTTTTAGAAATATTGTTAGAGATGCTTTGAGGCAAAGTGGTACTTCTGGCAGTATGAAGATGAAAGAGTTGATCTTTTGAATGGACTGCAGTTGAGTAAAATCCCCAAAAAAGCAGGCAACTTCAATTACTTGGTTTTATACAATAGGAATAGTTGGTGGTTTGTAGCAGAACAATCAGGAGAGAAACTTTGGGTAGCAATGTTGAGAATGTGTAAGGTAAATTAGTCCTTTGCTTGGTGGGGGGGGGGGTGTCCCCTTCATGAAAGTAGGCTGTAGTAGTGGTCCTAGTAAACAAATGATTTGTAGGTTGCCTTCTGTATTATACATTTTTGTTGGCTATTTCAGGAACCTATATGTCAGAGTCTACAAGAATTAATACAGCAAGACCAGTATGTATTGTCATCGTGGAAAGACATTTGATGATATTGTGAAAACTGACATAATGATGATAGCTCAGAATGAGAACAATGGTACAGTGGTAGTCAGTTTGGATGCTGAGAAAGCATTTTATAGGGTAGAGTGGTATTATTTGACTTAAGTACTTCAACTGTCCTTTGTGGTTATGGATTTGATCTTAATTGTGTACATAGGTTTGGAGTCTGCTTAGATTTATGAGGGACAGCCAGCATGGATGTCTGTTTCCTCTGCATTTTAATGTTTGCTTCAAGCTTTTGTTGGCATCGGTCAGAACATCTGATATAAGTGTGCAAACTGTGGAACAAAAGGATTTTATAATATTTCAATTTGCAGGTTATAAGTTAAAATATTTATGAAGACAAGAAGACAACTTGCAAAAATTATTTAGGACCTAGTTATTTTTGGTAGGTTTTCAGGTTATAAGATAAACTACTAAGGCTTCTTCTTCTTCTTCTTCTTTTGGCTGTTCCTGTCAGGGGTCACCACAGCAAATCAATTGTTTCCATTTCTTCCTGTCCTCTGCATCTTGCTCTGTCATACCAACCACCTGCATGTCCTCTCTCACCACATCCATAAACCTTATCTTAGGCCTTCCTCTTTTCCTGTTACCTGGCAGCTTCATCCTTAGCATCTTTTTCCCAATATACTCTGCATCCCTCCTCAGCACATGTCCAAACCAACATAATCTTGTCTCTCTGGCTTTGTCTCCAAACCTTCCAACCTGGGCTGACCCTCTAATATACTGATTCCTAACCCTGTCCATCCTTGTCACACTGAGTGCAAATCTTAACATCTTCAGCCCTGCCACGTCAAGCTCTGGCTCCTGCCGTTTTGTCAGTGCCACTGTCTCCATCCCATATGAAATAGCTGGTCTCACTAATCTCTTGTAGACCTTCCCTTTCACTCTTACTGGAACTCTTCTGTCACAAATCACTCCTGACACTCTTCTTCACCCACTCCATCCTGCCTGTACTCTCTTCTTCACATATCTTCCACACTCACCATTAGTCTGAACTGCTGATCCCAAGTATTTAAACTCATTCACCTTCTCCACCTCTACTCCCTGCATCCTCACCATTCCTCTATCCTTCCTCTCATTCACACACATATTCTGTCTTAGTCCTGCTGACCTTCATTCCTCTTCTCTCTAGAGCGTATCTCCACATCTCCAGGGTCTCCTCCACCTGTTCCCTACTCTCACTACAGATCACAATGTTATCTGCAAACATCATAGTCCATGGGGACTCCTGTCTGATCTTGTCTGTCAACCTGTCCATCACCATTACAAATAAGAAAGGGCTCAGAGGTGAACCTTGATGTAATCCCACCTCCACCTTAAACGCATCCGTCACTCCCACCGCAGGCCTCACCACTGGCACACTACCCTCGTACATATCCTGTACCACTCTTACATACTTCTCTGACACTCCCGACTTCCTCATACAATACCACAACTCCTCTCTAGGCACCCTGTCATATGCTTTCTCTAAATCCACAAAGACACAATGCAACTCCTTCTTGACATTCTCTGTACTTCTCCAACAACACTCTCAAAGCAAACATCGCATCTGTAGTGCTCTTTCCTGGTATGAAACCGTACTGCTGATTGCTAATCATCACGTCCCTTCTTAACCTTGATTCCACTACTCTTTCCCATAACTTCATGCTGTGACTGATCAGTTTAATCCCTCTGTAGTTACTACAGCTCTGCACATCACCCTTATTCTTAAAAATCGGTACCAAAACACTTTCTCCACTCCTCAGGCATCCCCTCACTTTCCAAGATTTCATTAAACAATCTAAGGCAGTGATATCAAATTGTCCCATTTTCATGAAATAATTATTGATATTTGTGGACTTCTGTCTGTGTAAAATGCTTCAGTATTTGCTTAAAGAACATGGAGGCATATGAGAAGAAAAAGCTTTTGAAGAAGCACAAATGTGAATTTAAGCAGTGGAATGCTCTGTTGTTAGAACTATATATGAGTATTGCAGGTGTTGCATTTCATTATGTTATACTTCAACTGTTTGAAGGATACCATCAAGAAAAGCCCAAAAATCAAATGTTTGCACAGTCTGTGAAGAATATGCTGCAGGATGTCATATGGAATGATAGGAAATTTATGGTTAGTTGGGAAAGACTGATAATGTCAAGACAATCAGAAGGGCTAAATGTACTGGATCTTCAAATGCACTTTGAAGCAGTACAGAGGAAAATGTTTTAATAATTATACAATCATATCTGGCAAGGTGAAAGCAGCTGACATCCTCAGCTTGTGAGAAGCAATGTGAATTTCACATAATAAAATCTGACTGCTACTACTGTTAGTCCATAAAAACTCTACAAGCTTTATTGTAGAAGAAAAAGGTATGCACTTTTACAGTGTACCCCCCACTTCTACAGACCATATAAATACAATAAAAAGGAAAAGGTTAGATAAAGAAATTTAAAATCTAATACACCAGTAGTCAACTACAAATGGTGTTACATCATAATTAGTCAACAAATCAAATCCAGAACGAAAACAGAAACTATTAAAACACCCATTTAACTAATAACTAGTCAACAAACAGATACCAGTACACACCATCTTGCATACATCAAGTCTCATTCATTTCAGTGTTTAAGGGGAGAGGACTTCAAACCAGGTTTTAAAGAAACATGTCCATTTAACCCTGTTTGAACATGTTTGTAACTGCAAGATCCACTTTTACTTGCTTCTTTGTGTGGAATTCTTTACATCTCCACCCCTCAATTTTTCAAAAAGTAGCTCTAGCACTAAAAACCTAAAGATATGATTTTCTGCACGATTATAAACATGTTGTGCAAGAGCATTGGTGTTCTTATTATGTCTGATGTCATTCAAGTGTTCTAATTTTGCCTGATGTCATTCAAGTGTTCTAATTATGTCTGATGTCATTCAAGTGTTCTAATTATGCCTGATGTCATTCAAGTGTTCTAATATTCTTTCTTTATAACTACGATTGTTTTTTCTGATATAGAATGCACTGCACCTAACACTGCTAGCATAATAAATTAAATCCTTGCTTTTCCAGTCTGCGTAAAACTCAAGGTCTATCGTAAACCCTGTAGCAGAATGTACAAAAGATGTACAACTCCAAATATACTTGCATGCTTTACATGACCTGAAGCAGAAGGTGCTTTTCCTGTCTGATACTGGCCTTGCAACATATAGTTCATTCCTATAACAAAGCTGTCTTTTAATGATAAACTAGTCCTAAAGTTAAACTGTGGTATATTATTAACTACCCTTCTTAATTCTGGATTAGCCTTTAACAAGGGTCAATTCTTTTTCACTATATCACATGTCATATTGATATCACTGGAATATGTAAGGACCAACCTATTTTCAATATTGGATCTAGCTGCACTGTAACTGCCAGTAACTTTCTCAGAGAAAAAAGGTCTCCCTTGTGTACTCCTAAGTCTATGCACTTCCTCAACAGTCTGTTCATTGTCATTACTACCATAACCCCTTTCTAAGAACTCTTGTCTCATTGTTTCAAAAATGTTTTCCATTTCATTATTGTCACTGTGCAGCCTCATTATTCTACGTAACTGACCTTTCATAATATTTTTAGTTGCATGACCTGGACAGATGCTGCCTTTATGTAATAGTGCATTTTTTCTGCAAGGCCCCTATACAACCTAGTATCCAAACATGTCTTTGCTAATAGTAACATCTAAAAATTCAATGGTGGAATCTG
The DNA here is from genome assembly GCF_019279795.1 of Protopterus annectens. NCBI lineage: Eukaryota > Metazoa > Chordata > Ceratodontiformes > Protopteridae > Protopterus > Protopterus annectens. The sequence continues at coordinate 1,171,548,318 of NC_056739.1, read as the reverse complement.
AAATATGTTTACTAAATTTAAAAAAAATCTGTACTGCTATGAAGAAACTCCACAAATTCTTCAAACAGTTCCAGTGTCCCTTTCCAAACAAGGAGCACATCATCTGCAAAACACCTATAGAAGCTGATAAATTCACAGTAAGGATTATTTTATATCTGTTCAGTTTCCCAATAACATAATACAAGTTTGGCGTAGCTGTTAGCACACGCAGTGCCCATAGCCATGCTAACCTTCTGAAGAAAAAAGTCACCATTAAACAAAAATATGTTGTTCTCTAATATAAGTTCAAGTCATGTATAAACAAGATCTTGTACAAATTATGAAAGTTTTCCAATAAAAAAATGTATTTTAAATGCTTATAGCATTAACTAGCAGTATAGATAAATACGATTTTGCTGTCTGTGAACAGTAACATTTTTGACATGGCAAAAATGGGCGGTGCAGTGGTGCAGTGGTTAACACTGTCACCTCACAGCAAGGGGTTCTCCAGTTCGATTCTCAGCTGGGGTGCCTTCTGTGTGGAGTTTGCATGTTCTCCCTGCATTTGCATGGGTTTCCTCCCACATTCTAAAGACATGCTTCTGGAGCATTTCTCCCTGGGCCTCCACTGAAAACAGGATTTGTGAAACCTAGTCAGACTTTTCCGGTCAACAAATATAAAATAAATAAATCTTGTCTCATGATATCCAAGATGGCTGTAAGTTCTCAACTAATGGTCAATGAGTCCTTAATGATGAGATCTTTTGAACTAACATGAATAAAAACATCTCCATACAGTTATAGTAAGGCATTCTAAGGTCTATTCACATACTGTATTTTTGCTCCTGGCATGCATAGCACTATTCAATGTTCATTATCATGAGCTGTATTACTTGTGACAAAAAATGATCTTCATCACAGTCTTATTAATCTCACTTTAACTGCTTATTACATTTGCAAACATACATTTTTCATCTAGCTGCACTTGTACTTCTACAATCAAAGTTGTCAGCTTTAGTTTCCCTTTCCACCTTCTGGATTTAACCACAAAATAAATCTTCAGTCTTCAGAAAATGTTGTTTTAACAACCTTATTCCCTCTAATCTGTTTTTTACATGAAGCATTATCCATTTTAGTACACATTTTCTTTGCATTATAAACATTAAAGAACGCATTTTTCTTTTGAATTTTGTTGTGAACTTTTTCTTTGTTTTTGTTTAGATGCTATAAATCCTCAGATTGCTAAATACGTGTATCCTAAATTATAAAGTTGTCATCAGCATACCTCTCAACCTCTTAGTGCAAGAAATCTGGACAAAGCCTGACAAAATGGGGGAACAAAGGCCCAAAAATAGGGACAGATTTTAAATATTGCTCTTACAAACTTAGAAGGTTGCTATAGTAATAGGGTTTGTGTTAATGTACATTTTTCTGAAGGATTTGAAGACTAAAACTCAAATGCATGTCATTATTTAGGGATTTTAAGCCTGAGATCATGCTAGTGATTTATCAGAAAACCACAAATTTTATGAGTAACAGACCTAAAATATGACGTAAAAGTCTGGACGTTTTTTGAAAATCTTGACAGTTGAGAGGTATGGCATCAGTAGAATCATGTTTAATAGGGGTTAAATGATCTTTACTGGCAGAGGACATTTTCTTAACTAAATGTATTCTATTTCAGCTTTGGCTAATATCATGTATCTCATCACACCAGTCATTAATATATGTAAAAACAGTTCTCCAAGCTGTGCCAATTGCATAAGTGCAGTGATGTTCTTTAAGTCTATAGTTACTATTAATAACACAATGAAAATAATGCATCTTTTGGCATTACAAACACAAGTCTCCAATGTAATCAGGGGTTACCTTTACAAACCTATGCTTCAGCAAATTATTTGCATAATCATCTAAAGAATCCATTTTCACCGCCATATTAGCCTGACGAGCCTGGTCTGTAAGGCTATGGAACGTATCATCATATACGTTGTTATAAACAATGACATTGGTAATCTCCAAACTCTGGACCCTACCAAGTTCGGGTTTGTAAAAGGCAGATCATGTCTCCTAAACCTGATAGACTTCTTTGAAGTGGTCACCAAAGCCGTAGATGAAGGTAAGGTGGTTCACACAGCCTATCTAGATCTCACCAAGGCTTTTGATACCATCCCCCACTCTGGAATTATAGATAAACTCACTAAACAAGGTATAAATACCTATGTCACAAGATGGGTTGCCAACTGGCTCACTGACAGAACCCATACTGTGAAAATAGCAGACTCTAAATCCAACTTCAGACCAGTGACAAGTGGAGTACCACAGGGTTCAGTCCTAGGTCCTCTCCTGTTGGGTATCTACTTCTCTGAAGTACAAGCTAACACAGAAGGTCTTTGGCTAACAAAGTTCGCAGATGACTGCAAACTAGGAGCCATAATCAAAACTCCTAACAATGTGGACAGCCTACAAAAGGGCCTCCCTGAGACAGATGCCTGGTGTCAAAGCCATGGCCTCAAGCTCAATGCCAAAAAGTGCATTGTCATCCCTTTTGGTAAAAACTCTATACCCCATGAACTACCACATAGGCAGTAGTCTACTTAACACCGAAAGTGTGATAAGAGACCTTGGGACACAGGTGGGCAGTAGTCTCTCCTTTGATAATCACATCACCGCAGTAGTCAGAAAATCCTTCTACGTTGCACATCTCATCACAAAAGGTTTCTCATCCAGGAAAAAAGAGGTCATTGTTCCCCACTACTCATCACCCATTATAGAGTACAATGCCCCTTTTGGTATGTACCTCACAAGATATCTACAACAACTGGAAAGGCCACAGAAATACTTCATAAAGAGGATTACCAGCCTCAAACAGATGCCCTACGCAGACCGTCTCAAAAAACTCCAGCTTTACTCTGTCACATATCGCCTACTCAGAGGTGATCTCTGCCTAACATACAAAGCTATGTCAAACCCAGAGCTGTTGGACATGCTCCACTTAAAGAAATCCCAATCCCTCCGAGCTACATGCTCTAGGGACCTAAACCTTGTCACCACAATAAACAGAACATGCTGGAGGGATAGATTCCTTTCCCAGAGACTTCCCATACTCTGGAACAAGCTACCTATCTATATCAAACAAAGCTCCTCATTAGCACTCTTCGAGAAAAATCTTGATGATTGGATGAGAGAGAGAAAATTCACCCTGGGCATCACTTCTGTGGCTCTGCTTGACAGGGGCACAGGAAAATAATTTTCTTGTGTGGCAAAAGCCAGGGTACTGTTTGGCTAGGCTTATATAGGCCCTAGAGCCAATAGCCTAGTACCTACCTATGAACCTATTAACAGATAGATGGAAAACTAATACTTCTACACCTGGTAAGGATGCAAGGTTAATGGATGAATTATATGATAAGGGGGAATTTCTTGCCAATAAATTATTTTGAAACAAGTATGTAAATTGATGGCTGCCTTGATTAATGTATAAAGACAGAATTAGGGAATAAATGGATACTTGTGATAGAATTCCTGCTTTGGTCTATTACTTTGTTGATCAAAAGCAAATTCATTGACATGTTTTGGTCAACCAGCAGTTTAGTCAAGTTATGACAGTGTGTGTGAATGAGATTACAGACGGGGGGAGAATGTGATGGATGCGTCCATTGATCATTAAACATGTAATCTCTATGGTATAAGGCTGTAGGTAACAGATGGATAATATGGGATTTGTTGTAAATCATTTGCATTTTGTTATATCATTAGAAGTCCAAAACATAGTAATATAAGAAAAGAAGCTTGGCGATTTACTTAAAAACAGGCCCATTAAATCTCTTATCTTTTAAGTTTTGGGGATAGTGGTGTATTAGTTAATTTTGTTATATGAAGTTTGACATTTTTTTTATGTTAAATCAATTTATTTTTAAGTTTTGTTAACATTTTGCAGCTTATTGGTGTTGTGTTTATACCTCTTAAACTGCAGCCATTGGAAAAAGGTGCAAGGACTCTTCAAAAAGGGATCCATCTGGGCAAAAAAAGTGGTTACCCAATTAGTCAAATTTGCATACATAATAACAGTACCTCCTCTGTGATGCTACTAAATGAAGGTTTAAAAACACTGAGTGACAAAGTTACACAAAAATATAAGCATATTATTAGGCTCATATGTGTATACTAGGGCTGCAATCCACAAATTTGATTTATAATTGATTTATAGGGGGTACTTTACTGACTGCCTCTGTCCATCAGTGACATAGGAGCCAGACCAGGAGTGAATTTCTGGTTACCCATTCATTGGTCCAAGTTGCACTTAAATAGGGATCAGGAGGAATTCGGCTTCACATGAATGGGGAGCCTGTCCAGAGAGTGGGAATTCTCTGAGAAATGTATCTGTCTGTCCAACATGCCCTATTTATGTTGCAAGCAAAATGTAAGTCTTTTACTCTAGTAGTTCTGATGCTGTTTGTTTTGCAGATGTGCAAACGATTCACCAAAGCAAGTTCTAGGGATGCTTTGTATGCCAGGCAAAATCACCTCTCAGAATTCTGCATGATATTGAGTACAGAGACAGGGCTTTGATGCGATCAGTGTAGGACATTTTGTTTAATCCCTGTATCCTTTTTATAAGGAACCTTTGTGTTCATTCCAGTTGCATGTGTCTGGTCAGATACATATCGAAGGGGACATTATACTCTATGATGGGCCTAATGAGGGTCAAGTACAGTGGTATGATGACCTGTCTGGAACTAGATGTCATGCCTTGCTTATAAGCTGAGAAACACAGAAGGATTTCGACACACGTCGAAGGCTAGGTTACTACCTACATAAGGACTAGTGAATCAACTTTTAGAGGCGTTTACTGATGAAGTAGTTACCTGGTGTTGCAGACTTCTCAAAAGGTACCATAATGCATTTCTTGGTACTGAATTTTAAGCCGTGATTTTGGCACTGAGCTTTTGTATGTATTAGACCTTCCTGAAGAGTGTTAGCCAGAGGCCTTTGATATTGGTTTTGACATCTGAGAAGTAGATATCAAAGAGGAGAGAGCTGTGGGGAACCCCACTGGTGTTTTGCCTCTTTGTGGAGGTGGCCTCACTGATTCTAACCTCCTGGGTCCTATCAATGAGCCAGCTAGCTATTCACTGTGTTATAAAGGAGTTTATACATATTTCTGCAATGCCCAAGTGGAGTACTGTATCAAATGCTTTAGCCAGATCTAGGTAGACAGTATGCACAGTTTTCCACCTCATCCATTGCCTTAGTGACCTTTCCAAAGAAGTCCACCAAATTCAGTAAGCATGACCTTCCTTTCACTAAGCCAAACTGGGATGGATTCAGTGTCTCGAGGTCTCCTATACCTTTGTTGATAATTTCCATGATAAATCTTTCCACAGCATTGCATGACTAGTCAGACAAATGGGTCTATAGCTTCCAGAAATAGGTGGAAGGTCCTCCTTTATGAAGGGGGATGCCTGTCAGTCATTCATTCTTGTTGCACAAGCCTAGTTTAAGACTATAGTAAAATAATGACTCCAGGCAGTCTTGAGAGGTCATATTTTAGACTGTTCAGGAGGCATCTTGGGATGCTACCATGACCCACTGAGGCTGTGTTCTTGTCTTTAGTGACTGCAGCCAGTACACACTCCCTAGTTATAGTTGGCAGGGTTATGTTTGAGGATATTAATGGGTTGATGGTTGGTGGTAACTGGTGGGTAAAATTGGAAATTAATTTGTTAGCTAACAAGTTCGCTGTATCACCAGGTTCGGTGAATGTGGCACCACTAACCACAAGTTCAGCACATTGCTGTGTGCTGTCCTTGAGGTTTCTGATATAGCTGTAGAAAGCTTTATAGTTATCTTTTATCTGGGAGGATATCTTAACCTCAAAGATGGTTTTGCTTGACCTAATGAGCCCTCTTAGTTGCCTATTTACTTTGAAGAAAGCGTTTTTACCCTTATGGAAATTAAGCTTACTGTTTTTTGCCACAGTGTTTTCCTTTTTAGTATATCCTGTTTAATTCGGGATGCCACCAGGGCGGTTTGTTACTGGTGCAATTTCTGGGCTTATTTCTCATAGGTACAGCCTCCTCTTTGCAGTCATTGACATGGCTTTAGAGATTTTCTGAGGACAATTCAGTGAAGGTTGGTGTGTTCTCAAGGTTTAGCAAAGCACTGAATTTTGACAAACCATCATTTAATAACAGGTAATTTACCTTGGAATAGTTCCTAACTGGTACTGGTTTTAATGGGATTATGGAGTTGATTTTGAAGTAGTCAGCCTTATTGTCAGACATTACAAGGGAGTATGAGACATGGTGGGGTGCAGCATTCTCCATTATTTGTGAGCACAAAGTCTAGTGTGTTGGAGCCTCAAGTGGGAGTATTCAATATTTGGTTAAGGATGTTTGTATTTAAGAAGTCCATTAATATTTGTGCTTGTAAATGTGAGGCCCTGTAGGATTCCTAATCTATATAGGGGTAATTAAAGAGTAGAGTGTTAGGTTGGATGGTAGGTCCAATTATGCATTGAGAGCTTACTGGGACATGGAGGGTAACCTATAGCTGGCTAGAATATGATACAGGATTTTGTCCATGGTGATCTACACATGGAGGAACCCCATCACATCATCCTGTTTGACCACCCTAAATATATGCTTGTTAGTGATGTATATTGGGACATCTCCATGTTCAGCCCTTGTCTGCGCAGTTACTGATCTAAAAGTGTGGAAAGCACTGAAATCTTCCAATTCCAAAGTTATTATCTGGTGCTTTAAACCATATTCAGATTGCAGAAAAATCTTCCTTTTCTTTTTGATTTAATCAGATTTTTTTGTAAAGATACAGCAACTTAGCATGCTTTTTGTAAACCTCCAAGGGACTATGAGCAATGATCACTAAGAAATTGTTTACAGATAAATTTAGTCAAACCATCTGGCTGATAAGGAACGATGTTGGTTACCTATCCTATCACTTTTAGGAAGTAAGATAAGATATTTTTATCCTCCCACATCTTCATTTGAAGTAATACAACAGACAATCACCAAACTACATGTACTTTTACAACATAAAACAAAATGTAGAAACATTGTTGAGCGAGGATACCTATCAAATAATTGGAGGGACAATTTGGTGAACATCATATGGTCGAAACCGTATCACTGACACTTCAGTACATTGAAACAAACTCAAAATAAAGACAACACCCCCATACACCACAAAAACCACTTTCACAAGAGGGCAAGCCCCCTGCACCCCCCATGCCCTCCTGCTAAGTACAGATACCAACTATGAGATCACATTACAGTGGGGACAAGGACTTATTTCCTGATCCTACTATAACGGGATCTCGGTCAGAATGGTTTGATGGACTGAATTGTCAATGATATGGGTTTGACCATATAATGAGTGACACTTTGTCCATTTGATATGAGTTTGTTGAGCAATAGCATCACAGATAAGAGGGGTCTAGGAACCAGTGAAGTACATAAAACAGTGAATGCCCTGATTAATTTGAGAGTGATGCCTACTTCAGTTATAACTTCTTGGGTGCAAGTTGCCGAACAAATTTAATTCACAGCAAAATGGGTGACAAAAAACATTCTTCTAGCTCTACTGCATCATATAAATGTACAGAAATTATGCCATTCTGTCTATTTTATTTCTGTATTTGTTAACTTGGTATTTGAACTGGTTCTGGAACTCTTCATCCACAAGCTGGGCAAAACAGCTCAAAAGCATAATAGCCATGAGTTATTGTAGTGGCAACATCAAGTTAATTTGTCCAAAGACCCTTGAAATAAAATGACATCCAATATGCAATTTCAACCATTTTATTAAATATAAACATTTATTATAGGAACCATACAATAATTATGAACATAGATACTCGACAAAACAGTGCACCAAAAAATAAAGAAGCATTTAGTTGTCAGCATGGAAACTGCTTGCCTTACCAGCCAAAGAATAAAAGAAGTGTTATATTCTACCACTCACTCTAACCCAACCAAGATTTATTGAATCAGCATATCACTGCTCACTGCTGAATATCCAACCATCAAAAAACAGAAGAGGGAGCAAGAGGGGTTGCAAACTGAACTCCTTTCTCTCTGCCTTAAACAAACTGACAAACTACCAACTAAACTCAACCACCCCATTACATCAACAAGGGACAGAAGGGAGGTCTGCTCTTAAACCACGTCGAAAATAGACCCAGCTATACTCATCCTAATCTGAAGGATACAAAATAACCCTCCTATACTTGCTTCACTTCCTGCCAAGATCCTACATTCAGCTAATCCTTAACCCTTCACTAACACTAACCACTTCCAAAGCTGCTTCCCCTCTACTACCATTACAACTCAATCCCTTACCCCCAGTTTCACAAGTGTCTCTTGGACAAACAATGTGTGCAGTAACAAAACATTTTACCCATAATTCATAGTGATAATGGTGGCCAACACGTGGCTCAGTAAGAGAGAGATCATCACAAGATCACATACAGTAATGGACAACATGCAACTTGGGTAGATTTCCTCCTAGTAAGGAAAGAGCACTGGGGTAGAACCAGCAATTGCAAAGTCATCCCCACATGGAATGAAACTGAGTACAGATAAGGCTGTTACAATGGCAGAAAACAGGGGAAATTAGAGAAGAGACACGAGTGGAACAGGTTAGCAGATTCAAGTATCTGGGATGGGTGGTTGAGTTGAAGGGAAGTCTAAATGAGGAGGTCATAGCTAGAATCAGAGGGGCTGCAGCCAAATGGCACAGAGTGTCAGGGACAGTATACAATAGAAGAATACCAATGAAGCTGAAATGTACTGTGTACAAAATGGTGGTGTGACCAGTACTACTGTATGGTACTGAAACCTGGGCTGCAAAGATGGTGCAATTGAAGAAGCTAGAGCTGATGGGGGTGAAGTGCCTGAGATAGGTAGTAGGATGCACACTGTCGGACAGATGAAGAAATGAGGATATCACTGCAGAAGCCAAAATAAATCCAATTGCAGAAAAGTCAGAGAAAAGAGATTACAGTGGTTTAGGTACATGTGCAGAAAAGCAGAAGACAATCTGGTGAAGAAACTTTGGGACAGAAATGAAGGCAAGAGGAAAAAAGACCATCCAGCAGAGTCAGGGATAGTGTAAGAGAAGACCTGTGGCAGTCAGGCATGACTGATGAAGGTTGGAGAGTGGCACTGAATGGAGAGATGGTGACAGTTGATATGACACCCCAACCCCATGTAGAAAATGGGGAAAAAGGGGATTGATGATAGCGATGAAAATATTTTACCCATAGTGCAACACATCCTTGAAAAGTAGCAGACTTATGTACTAAGCTAAAGTTCTTTGACTTTTTTTATAATTATTTGAAGACACCAAAGTAAAATAAATACTCTTGCTGATGAGTTTATTTTAACTGTAACAGAACATCTCTGCCACATGAACACAAACACTGTAACAGGGCAGCTCTGCCACATGAACACAAACAGTGTAACAGGGCAGCTCTGCCACATGAACACAAACACTGTAACAGGGCAGCTCTGCTGTATGAACACAACACCAAAAAGAAAACTTGAGGAGTGATGTTCTACATATTTTCACTATGTGCAAACTAATACTGTTGCTTCTGTAAGATTTTATAAGCTAGACTGAAGATGGCTGAGCTAAAAACCCTGTTTAATTTCTGTGCCCCCCACCCCCAAATCTATTGTTTTATGCATTCTGCTCCTCCTGTTGGCAAGCCCTAACACTCACAACAAATATAAAACAATATGAAAATAAACCTTTACACAAAACATCAGCACAGAGGAGTCATCAGCTTTCTTATGTAATAAGAAACTGACATTGTCATTTGTTATGGAGCATATCTATAATCTTATAATGTCTACATCAGCAAGCGCTAGGATTCCAAAAGCACCATTTTGGCAAAAACACAAATGCATCATCGATTTCCAATTTGCAAGATCCCCTTTGGCTACCATTGCATCCATGCCCTACCTTACATGTATTAAAGGAGGGGACAAGAAAGAGAAATTGCATATACTATTTCTCTTAATTCTCCCTGTCCAATGTCAAATTGAGCTATTTTTGTTTTGTGAAAAGTTAATTCTCCAAGACAAATGACATCCACACTTAAATGCAGCACAATGAAAAACCTTCTACCTGTCATTATGAACTACTGATGCTTGTCTCTCTAGTATGCTGTTGTGGACTCTCTCATCACCACCAAGAGACTCTCAACAAACAGTGGATGTGGTGGTATTCCCATCCTCTTGGTCCTTACGAGATGGTGCTGGAGAAAAGTGAGTGGAGTTGGACAGATACAAGCTTTTATTCTTTGAAAAAACATGCATACCCACCATCAGCTAGCTCATACTGCTACTACACTGTACATTCAGACTAACTTAACTCGAGCAGACTTTTTTCTTAAATACTGTCTTTGGATGATGTAGGGATAGTGAATCATGAAGTACAATGGATTAGCAAGGAGGAAGTAAGGATAGCTATGAAGAGAATGAAGAATGGAAAGGCTGTTGGCCCAGGTGACATACCTGTAGAAGCATGGAGGTATTTAGGTGAAATGGCAGTGGAGTTTTTAACCAGATTGTTTAATGAAATCTTAGAAAGTGAGAGGATGCCTGAGGAATGGAGAAAGTGTTTTGGTACCGATTTTTAAGAATAAGGGTGATGTGTAGAGCTGTAGTAACCACAGAGGGATTAAATTGATCAGTCACAGCACGAAGTTATGGGAAAGAGTAGTGGAAGCTAGGTTAAGAAGGGACGTGATGATTAGTGATTAGCAGTATGGTTTCATGCCAGGAAAGAGCACTACAGATGTGATGTTTGCTCTGAGAGTGTTGATGGAGAAGTACAGAGAATGTCAGAAGGAGTTGCATTGTGTTTTTGTAGACTTAGAGAAAGCATATGACAGGCTACCTAGAGAGGAGTTGTGGTATTGTATGAGGTGGTCAGGAGTGTCAGAGAAGTATATAAGAGTGGTACAGGATATGTACCAGGGTAGTGTGACAGCAGTGAGGTCTGCAGTGGGAGTGATGGATGCATTTAAGGTGGAGGTGGGGTTACATCAAGAATCAGCTCTGAGCCCTTTCTTATTTGCAGTGGTGATGGACAGGTTGACAGACGAGATCAGACAGGAGTACCCGTGGACTATGATGTTTGCAGATGACATTGTGATCTGTAGTGAGAGTAGGGAACAGGTGGAGGAGACCCTGGAGAGATGGAGATATGCTCTAGAGAGAAGAGGAATGAAGGTCAGCAGGACTAAGACAATACATGTGTGTGAATGATAGGGAGGATAGAGGAATGGTGAGGATGCAAGGAGTAGAGGTGGCAAAGGTGGATGAGTTTAAATACTTGGGGTCAATAGTTCAGAGTAATGGTGAGTGTGGAAGAGAGGTGAAGAAGAGAGTATAGGCAGGATGGAGTGGGTGGAGAAGAGTGTCAGGAGTGATTTGTGACAGATTACCTGTAAGAGTGAAAGGGAAGGTCTACAAGAGGGTAGTGAGACCAGCTATGTTATATAGGTTGTAGACAGTGGCACTGACAAAAAGGCAGGAGTTTGATCTGGATGTTGCAGAGTTAAAGATGCTAAGATTTGCACTGGGTGTGACGAGGTTGGACAGGATTAGGAATAAGTATATTAGAGGGTCAGCCCAGGTTGGAAGGTTTGGAGACAAAGCCAGAGAGGCAAGATTACATTGGTTTGGACATGTGCTGAGGAAGGATGCTGAGTATATTGGGAAAAAGATGCTAAGGATGAAGCTACCAGGTAACAGGAAAAGAGGAAGGCCTAAGATAATGTTTATGGATGTGGTGAGAGAGGACATGCAGGCAGTTGGTGTGACAGAGTAAGATGCAGAGGACAGGAAGAAATGGAAACAGGTGATCTGCTGTGGTGACCCTTAACAAGAAAAGCCGAAAGAAGATGATGATGATCTTATAGAGTTTTAACTGCTACTTTACCAGTCTCACATAGACTGCATTGTACCTATTCTTTCAAAAAAGACATACTTTCAAGTAACATGAAATGCATTATACTTTGATTAGCAGCTGTCATTACTGTTTCACAATCAAATTTGCAAATGAAGTCAAATACATTATAACATCGTCACAATGATCTTACAATTTGAAGAAATGTTTCCATTTGAATACTGCATCATTACAAGTAAAGCATCACTGTTTGAAAACTGTATGTGAAGTGGCTACAGAACATGAAGTTTTCCTCTTCTCCCATGTTTATCAGGTTATCTGCTGTGGCGACCCCTAACGGGAACAGCTGAAAGAAGATGATGATGAGGACTGTCTTTGCTATCTTAATCACTTGACAGGCTGCTTGTAGCCTGTAATGTTACAAGCACTGATGCATGCCATAAGAAAGGAAAACAGGCTGTAGCAATTTGTGGCTGGAATTGAAACTTGTGTATGGAGAAGGCAGATTGGTGTTACATACATATTTTTGCCTTGGTGGAAAGGCTGCAATGAAATACCAAAGGTGGTATAGCTTAGTGGTAAGGTTGTATTGTCAGAAATAACATTTATTTTGAATATTTAACATCAGCATGATAAAAAGTAGGTTTTCACTGCAGGGCACCAGTACTAATAAAATGTTCTTGAGTTTTTGGAAAGAGAAAATATCATTTTTGGTTTAGGGTAAAAGAATGCTAGAAGGATATCATTGTCATAATGAATTGTAATTGAATGTATTAAATGTTGATATGCGTAGGAATATCAAAAAACATCTGATAGGCAACAAATTATAAATTTTATTTTTTATTTATTTTTTTTTTTATTTTAAATTTGTTGACTGGGATAGTCCGACTGGAGTCATGTCCATTTTCAGTGGAGGCCTGGGGAGAAAAGCTCCAAGACAGTCAGTAACATTTAATAATAATGAAAACACATTACAGATTTGATATGTACAAATAAAGAAAAACAAATACACAGGTTAGGGTTACCCCCTGGTTAAGGGATTTTTGTCTAAGGAATGGAACAATGAAATGTGTACAATAGCTGACACTATACAGCACTAAAGTATGCAGTCTTATGCGAATTTGGTTTATTCCTGCTGAATAGTTAAGGTTTACAAACTGATTTAGTTGCAAAATGACAGCCAACTCACAAGTAAGGTAAAAGCAGTCAGTGTCAGCTGGAAATTTAATCTGTAAGAGCAACATACAAACACATAATCACAAAATAGCTTATCTTTGCAATACTGATCTGTCTCTAAATAAATGGCACAAATGACTTTCCAAAACGTTGGGCACCATACGAGTTATACTTAGTTTCAAAATAACTTGCTTTGGAAGTAGTTAGAAGAGTATTATGATTAGGTCAAGTGTTTGTGCAGATTACTATCAATGTAATGAAGTACCCCTAGCAGCACCTGTATATCGGGCTGCAACTGTATGAAGTACCCCTAGTGCCACCTGTATATCAGGCTGTATCTGTATGAAGTACCCCTAGCAGCACCTGTATATCAGGCTGTATCTGTATGAAGAACCCCTAGTGCCACCTGTATATCAGGCTGCAACTGTACGAAGTACCCCTACCACCACCTGTATATCAGGCTGTATCTGTATGAAGTACCCCTAGCAGCACCTGTATATCAGGCTGTATCTGTATGAAGTACCCCTAGCAGCACCTGTATGTCAGGCTGCATCTGTATGACGTACCCCTAGCAGCACCTGTATATCAGGCTGTATCTGTATGAAGTACCCCTAGCAGCACCTGCATATCAGGCTGTATCTGTATGAAGTACCCCCTAGAGCCACCTGTATATCAGGCTGCAACTGTATGAAGTACCCCTACCGCCACCTGTATTTCAGGTTATATCTGTATGAAGTACCCCTACCACCACCTGTATATCAGGCTGTATCTGTATGAAGTACCCCCTAGCAGCACCTGTATATCAGGCTGTCTCTGTATGAAGTACCCCTAGCAGCACCTGTATATCAGGCTGTATCCATATGAAGTACCCCTAGCAGCACCTGTATAGCAGGCTGCAACTGTATGAAATACCCCTACCACCACCTGTATATCAGGCTGTATCTGTATGAAGTACCCCTAGCAGCACCTGTATATCAGGCTGTATCTGTATGAAGTACCCCTAGCAGCACCTGTATATCAGGCTGTATCTGTATGAAGTACCCCTAGCAGCACCTGTATATCAGGCTGTATCTGTATGAAGTACTGTATGAAGTACCCCTAGAAGCACCTGTATATCAGGCTGCACGTGTATTAAATACCCCCTAGCGCCACCTGTATATCAGGCTGCAACTGTATGAAGTACCCCTAGCGCCACCTGTATATCAGGCTGTTACTGTATGAAGTACACCTAGCGCCACCTGTATATCAGGCTGTATCTGTATGAAGTACCCCTAGTGCCACCTGTATATCAGGCTGCAACTGTATGAAGTACCCCTAGCACCACCTGTATATCAGGCTGCAACTGTATGAAGTAACCCTAGCACCACCTGTATATCAGGCTGTATCTGAATAAGGTACCCCAAGCGCCACCTGTATATCAGGCTGTATCTGAATAAAGTACCCCTAGCAGCACCTGTATATCAGGCTGTATCTGAATAATGTACCCTTAGAAGCACCTGTACATCAGGCTGTATCTGAATAAAGTACCGCTAGCAGCACCTGTATATCAGGCTGTATCTGTATGAAGTACCCCTAGCAGCACCTGTATATCAGGCTGTATCTGTATGAAGTACCCCTAGCAGCACCTGCATATAAGTCTGTATCTGTATGAAGTACCCCCTAGAGCCACCTGTATATCAGGCTGCAACTGTATGAAATGCCCCTACCACCACCTGTATATCAGGCTATATCTCTATGAAGTACCCCTACCGCCACCTGTATATCAGGCTGTATCTGTATGAAGTACCCCCTAGCAGCACCTGTATATCAGGCTGTCTCTGTATGAAGTACCCCTAGCAGCACCTGTATATCACTCTGTATCCATATGAAGTACCTCTAGCAGCACCTGTATATCAGGCTGCAACTGTAAGAAGTACCCCTACCACCACCTGTATATCAGGCTGTATCTGTATGAAGTACCCCTAGCAGCACCTGTATGTCAGGCTGTATCTGTATGAAGTACCCCTAGCAGCAACTGTATATCAGGCTGTATCTGTATGAAGTACCCCTAGCAGCACCTGTATATCAGGCTGTATCTGTATGAAGTACCCCCTAGAGCCACCTGTATATCAGGCTGCAACTGTATGAAGTACCCCTAGCAGCACCTGTATATCAGGCTGCAACTGTATGAAGTACCCCTACCGCCACCTGTATATCAGGCTGTATCTGTATGAAGTACCCCTATCGCCACCTGTATATCAGGCTGCAACTGTATGAAGTACCCCTAGCACCACCTGTATATCAGGCTGCAACTGTATGAAGTACCCATAGCGCCACCTGTATATCAGGCTGTATCTGTATGAAGTACCCCTATCGCCACCTGTATATCAGGCTGCAACTGTATGAAGTACCCCTAGCATCACCTGTATATCAGGCAGCAAGTGTATTAAATACCCCTAGCGCCACCTGTATATCAGGCTGTAACTGTATGAAGTACCCCTAGCGCCACCTGTATATCAGGCTGTAACTGTATGAAGTACACCTAGCGCCACCTGTATATCAGGCTGTATCTGTATGAAGTACCCCTAGCGCCACCTGTATATCAGGCTGCAACTGTATGAAGTACCCCTAGCACCACCTGTATATCAGGCTGCAACTGTATGAAGTACCCATAGCGCCACCTGTATATCAGGCTGTATCTGAATAAAGTACCCCTAGCAGCACCTGTATATCAGGCTGTATCTGTATAATGTACCCCTAGAAGCACCTGTATATCAGGCTGTATCTGAATAAAGTACCCCTAGCAGCACCTGTATATCAGGCTGTATCTGTATGAAGTACCCCTAGCGCCACCTGTATATCAGGCTGTATCTGTATGAAGTACCCCTAGAGCCACCTGTATATCGGGCTGCAGCTGTACTTTTGGACAGCTGTTGGCTAGAATATTATTTTGAAATTACAACTATATATGGGGGAGGATGGCTTGTAACCTGCATATTATGTGTTTCATTCAGGAAGTGCTGGTTGAAGGGTGCTTTCGCTGTATTTTATACGCACATTGTTATAACGATCTCACACAGAAGAAAGAGCAGTACTTTACTGCAATGGTTTGACAAGCTATTTGTCACATGAAAAGAAAGGTGTAAAATGCAACCTAGTGTATGAATAATGCACTGGGTGCATACTGACATTGAAAATGTAAAGCAAATATAGCTAGACAGGATGGAAAGCTGTATGAAGTACTCCTAGCAGCACCTGTATATCAGGCTGCAACTGTATGAAGTTACCCTACCACCACCTGTATATCAGGCTGTATCTGTATGAAGTACCCCTATTGCCACCTGTATATCAGGCTGCAACTGTATGAAGTACCCCTAGCATCACCTGTATATCAGGCTGCAAGTGTATTAAATACCCCTAGCGGCACCTGTATATCAGGCTGTAACTATATGAAGTACCCCTAGCACCACCTGTATATCAGGCTGTAACTGTATGAAGTACACCTAGCGCCACCTGTATATCAGGCTGTATCTGTATGAAGTAGCCCTAGCGCCACCTGTATATCAGGCTGCAACTGTATGAAGTACCCCTAGCGCCACCTGTATATCAGGCTGCAACTGTATGAAGTATCCATAGCACCACCTGTATATCAGGCTGTATCTCAATAAAGTACCCCAAGCGTCACCTGTATATCAGGCTGTATCTGAATAAAGAACCCCTAGCAGCACCTGTATATCAGGCTGTATCTGAATAATGTACCAGGCTGTATCTGAATAAAGTACCCCTAGCAGCACCTGTATATCAGGCTGTACCTGTATGAAGTACCCCTAGCGCCACCTGTATATCAGGCTGTATGTGTATGAAGTACCCCTAGAGCCGCCTGTATATCGGGCTGCAGCTGTACTTTTGGACAGCTGGTGGCTAGAATATTATTTTGAAATTACAACTATATATGGGGGAGGATGGCTTGTAACCTGCATATTATGTGTATCATTCAGGAAGTGCTGGCTGAAGGGTGCATTCGCTGTATTTTATATGCACATTGTTATAACCATCTCACACAGAAGAAAGAGCAGTACTTTACTACAATGGTTTGACAAGCTATTTGTCACATGAAAAGAAAAGTGTAAAATGCAACCTAGTGTATGAATAATGCACTGGGTGCATACTGACATTGAAAATGTAAAGCAAATATAGCTAGACAGGATGGAAAGCTAAGTTATTTTGAGGGGGTGCTTGTACAACGCTGCATTGTACAATAAGCTATTTTTTAAATATCTGATTTTCATAAGAATGCAGACTTCCATCAAGCATGCCAAGCTTTTTAGCAGTTTGTCACATTCAAGGTACATTTTCATCAGAACAACAGAGTGATATTTTTATAGTTCAATAAATGATATAATGTGAAAACAGTGAAATATTCCCATTATAAATAATAAGCATTTTCTTTGAAGCTAGTTAACCTTGGATATGCCCATAAGATCCATGATTTAAACATTAAGATGTTTGTTTTATTACATTTATAGTGTATAATCCTGCATTATTGTGAGTACAATTCCATCCTTTCCCAACCTTGTCTTTGATAACATGTTTGTGTAACCTTTGTATTATTCTGAAGATGCAGAGTCCCTGGTACAGAAGTGGTATGTTACATTAGAAGCATTCATAGTGTCTCATTCACAGTGAAAGGAAAAATCAATGGCACCTAAAATCAGACACTTGCCATATATTTTTTTAATTTTTTGGAAAGCATTTTAGTTTAAATAAATGTATGCATGGGATTTCCATATTTTTTCAACTGATGCTTGACAAGCAAGAGTCATGTTTGGTTCGAGGTGACTGGCAGATAGGGCAATATAGAATCTAAGCTGTAAGCTTTAAGTGTCATTGGATAAAGACAAAAATATGAATGTTACTATTATTCAAACATTACAGATGAAGCAGAGAAACAGGTGTATTTTATATAACAATTCATGTAGATTGCATTTGGTTTCTTAATAATACATTTTTGTATAAATAATTCTGCATTTAGTAAAGACAACAGCACATTTATGTAATCTTCCCAGTTTTTGTGGATGATATGTACAGTATGTGGCTATCAGGAACATATCTTATGATGTGTGTGTGTGTGTGGGGGGGGGGGTCTAATATCACTTAATACAGAAGACTCTAGCCTACAACAGTATGCAGGAATATGTTTGACATAGTGCAGAAAAACCTCTTTTAGTAGTTACATGGGCAAATAAGATTTCCAGAATCTGCGTATGTTCTTCATATTGATCACTGTTGCAGTAGCCTTAGCTATATGGGTTATATCCTCCCAAGTGTGTAACAACCAGCCAGTTCCCAAAGTTTCAGGGCATCTTCCACAAGCTCAAACTGTCAAGCAGCTCAAGCTGAGCTGATTAAAAGACAGGTATGAGTGGAAAGCCCTTCAGAGCTTTGCTGCCACCCAAGAGTGTGATCCTCTGGGGCTTTGGAGGATTGACACTTGGCTTGTGTTTTCCTTAGCTGGGCAGATAATTTCCCTTTGGGGGGAAAAAACTTCCATTTTCTTATTTTTTAGTGATGTTTTGTTACTTTCCTCTTTAGGAAAATTGTTTTAAAGCTATGTGTGTCATGTTTCAGTGGATTGTCTCAGGACTGTAATGTACTTTCAAATGTTTCTTTCAGTTTAAAAGTAGTGTTCCCTAACTGATAAACACAATTTCTTTACAGAAAAATAGTTTGTTTTAATGTTATGCGGCTGTCATAGTGTTTGAAAGTGCTTATTACTGGGGGGTTTTTTGTCAAAGAAATTAACTTTTCTGGACTGGTAGTTTTGTTTAATTTTACTGCCATTGTTGCTTGTTTTTCCCAGGATAGAGGCACCATTTTTGGCTTGACCATGGAACAGATTGTCACTCCTATGATTGGTCCATCTTCCAGATACAAAAAGAAGGAAGATGCAGGGATGGAGTCAGGGTTTTGTCTTCCGATTTCTGATAAAGACTCGGAGGAGAGCTCTTTCTGACTGTCCGTGTGGGGGTTTCTTTTTCTCTGAGTCTATTGCTAGAATGTCCCAATGTTTTCAGTGGGAGAACATTACGTTTTTTTACTCCCTCAAAAATGCCATCAGGTGTTACAGAAGATTTTCCAGAACCTACACATATTCCTCCTGTTATATCTTGTCTGCTTTCGTGGCTGTGCGTCTTACTGCCTGCAGTTTTCCTGATAGTCAGCCAGCTGTGCCTACAATGGCAGATGGGATGTATTACAATTCCTCAGTCTTTTAAAATGTTATACACTATTCCCAGCAGCTGTAGCCTTAGCTGACTCCACTGCTACTAAGCACTTAGTTAATTCTGTTCCTACTCTTCTCCCACATTCATCAATAATTTTCCATCATTTTTAGAAATCGTATACTTCTGCAACTTTGAATTTCAGAATTTTAAATTGTCAGGCTCATATGTTTAAGTTTATTCTGACATATTGTGAAAGTATGAGAAATTTTTTATCTACAGTTTCTTCTTATGAGAAAAAAATCTGCTTTAAACAACTTAATTTCTTCTATTGCAGAGGTCATGACTCATTGTTTGCAGTGCGTGTATGACTCTGTCTATACTTCTCCCAGGGCTATGGCTACTGGTATGGTTTTACGGAGGTTTGCTTGGCTGTATTTATAGAACCTTCAAGATGATAAAAAATGAGATTTTAAATTCTCCCTTGGATAAAGGTGTAGTGTTTGGCTGCTCTGCTACAGAGCTGATCAAAATGTGTGATAAAAGGGGCAAGCTGATCCAGGGCAAAACAGAATAAACAGTCTCAACAGAGTTCAGGTAAACAGATGTTAAAACAATGGAAAAGGGATTCCAAAAAGAAGTCTCAAACCACCCAAAATCAAGGACACTCCAACAAGACTGAATGACTATTCAAGAGATCCTATGACCCCCTCCCATCCTGGCCATCTTTTTCTTCCAGAAGCTCTAAATCTCCATGTTACTCTTAGGTTTCAGACAAATGAGTTCTAAAAATCATTCATCAGGGTTGCAAATGGCAGGGGGAGGAAATTCCTCCTTTCAAGAGGGTTATTCCTCATCCTGAAGATCAGACTGTTTTGTTTCCAGTGTTCTTCATGACCTGCTGTCCCAAGGAGTGATAGAACCAGTTCCTTCTTCCCAGGTGGGGAAGAAATTCTATTCAAGGATGTTACTAGTCCCAAAGAAAGAAAATGCTTGGAGATCAGCTCTGGACCTTTCTTTACTAAATCTGTTTGTGATAGCACCCAAATTCAAAATGATGCTACTTCATAACCTGTTGCCTCATCTTCCTCTTTCAAGTTTCCCGGTAACACTAGACTTAAAACATGCTTATCACATTTCTAGTCATCCAGGCTTCAGGCATTTCTTAAGGTTTTGTGTGTCTTAAGGAAATAATCAGTTCTCTGCCGTATCCTTTGGGCTATCCACTACACCAAGTGTGTTCACAAAGGAGCATTTCTCCCCGGGCCTCCTCTGAAAATAGGCTCTGTCCTAGTCAGACTTTCTCAGTCAACAAATATTAAGTAAAATAAATAAAAAAATAAAATGTCTAGCTCCAGTTATAGCTTATTGCAGGCTAGAGTGTAGCCATATTTTTCTGTATCTAGACTTGCTTATCTTAGAGTCTTTTTCAAAATGTCAGGAATCTCTATCTCTTGAGAGATCTCTTACACAAGCTGGGATTTCAAGAGAACATTCAGAAGTCTTTCTTGACTCCCTCACACAGGATTGTATTCCTGTGATGTCAGCTAGACACCTCAGTTCAAAGAGCTTTTCTTTCACAGAAAGAAATAGATCTTTATTTAGATCTATTTCTAAGGTTTTCCACTTAGACTTCGGTCACTGAGAGGGAATACCTCACGATTTTGGGTCTTGGGTCATCTATGATTTATCATGATACCTCTGACAAGACTCCACATGAGAAAGATACAGTGATATCTGAAATCTCTTTGGTCCCAGCATCAACATCCTTAATTTCTTCAGATACTGGGGTTTGTCAGAAGAGAATTCTTTTGTTGGAAACATCTGCTATCCTTAAATCCAGGTCTCTCCATCTCCTCTTCTTACTTTAGAGCAGTCAGTCACTTCAGATGTTTCAGCCTTTGCCTGGGGAGTGGTTTTGGGAGGGATAAGAGTGCAGGGAGTGTGGGACACAAAGCACGGTTGCAAGCACATAAATATCAAAGAGGTGCTTGCCCTGATCAACGCATTCAATTCTTTGAACCATCTTTGGTCCCTGGGACCTCTTCAAGTGGTTACAGACAATAACCCAGTGATGTGGTACAACAACAAGCAAAAGGGAGACAGGTCATCCTCCCTTTGCAGACTAGCCATGTTAGTTTGGGATATAGCATAAGCTCACTCTACAGGCATCCTACATTCTGTCAGAACAATATTGTGTAGCAGACAAACTGAACAGGACAAAGGCAGACCATCACAAATGGAAACTAGATCTGGGGGTCTTCCAA
Source organism: Protopterus annectens (assembly GCF_019279795.1). Taxonomy (NCBI): domain Eukaryota; kingdom Metazoa; phylum Chordata; order Ceratodontiformes; family Protopteridae; genus Protopterus; species Protopterus annectens. Next base: position 1,171,526,756 of record NC_056739.1, on the reverse strand, counting down.
AATTTGATCCATTTGTGGGGAGTTCCTCAAGTACACCTCTTTGGCTCCTCTCTGAACAATCAATTGACAAAATTCTGTTCTATGACTCCATGTAAGAAGGCCTGGATGACAGATGCCTTTGCTTTGGACAGGAATGTTCCAGTATGTTTTTCCACGTTTTCCACTAATATCCAGGGTACTTCTGAAGATTCAGAAGAAATCATCCAATATCATTATGGTGACTTCCTTTTGGCCCAGGCAACCATGGTTCTCCCTTCTTTTGGAACTGGCCAGGAGCAATTGCCACAAGCTTCCTCACAGAATGGATCTATTCACACAAGAAGGCGGGTGTTCTATATACCCCAACATAAATCATCTTCAATTGACTGCTGGATGATATGGTCTTAATTCCTCTTAGGCAACTGTTTTCTGAGGACATGCAGCAGGTGCTAATGGAGGCAAGAAAGCCTGCTACTAGAAAAACATATATTAACAAATGTAAAAGGTTTTCTAGTTGGTGCCAACAACATACCCAACTCCCATTCATGGCTAGTTGTTGTGAGTTGCTATCCTATTCCTCTATAAAGGACTGTTTTAGCCTGTCTGCCCATGGATCCTCCTCTTTCAAGGCATTCACATGTTAGAATGTTGAAAGGGGTTTTGTATAAGAGGTATTTAAGTAAACTGGTGGGCCCTCCTTGGGATCTTAATTTTTTTGTTAGAAAAACTAACACTTGCTCCATCTGAAACAGATACTCTGGCTGAATTGAGGTTTTAAACATGGAAACATTTTTATTGATCTGACCTCTGCAAGGAAAGTATCTTGAGTTGTATGCTCTTATGGTGAGTCAGTTTGACTTCATTTTCCACAAGGACAGGGTTTCTTTGAGAACTAATCCTTCTTTTATGCCTAAAGTGATATCCAAGTTTACTTTAATCCAAACTATCAATCTACATTTTCTTTCCTTGTCCTCAGCCTGACAGTTGGGATGCATGGAAGGTGCCCTGAAGCTTTGGAAGCTGGCCAGCTGTTATATCCTTGGCAGGGTATAATCCGTATAGCTAAGGCTACTGCAGCAGTGATCATTTGAACATCTACTGCTATGGTAAGTTCAACTTACACAGCTGTACCATTTGCATTCTGCTGCTGAAATAGCTTCTCCACATTGTATGCATGCTGGTGAATTTTGGCATGAGACTGCAGGCATACCTTAGCACCATTTGATATGTTATATTATACATCTCTTATGAATGCCCTGGGGATTCACTTCTTCAGCTATTCACATGTTTAAATTGGACTAATGTGAGTATTGTTTCCAGAATGTTGATTTTTTTTTCTAAATTTGCAAAGGAAAGACGAAATGGATACTTGATTATTTTGAGTCAAAGCAAGTATTTACCTTTTGTCAGGTTACTGATGACCTTAAAAATGATAGCAGGGAGTGGGAGGGGGCACAATCACCCACATAGGGCAAGGTGGAGCTTTGCCTATTCAATTAAACTTTTAACTTTAGACAAATGTTCTTTTGCAATCTTCTTATTCCCGTTTTGTACATTTGAGGTCAAGCATTCACTTTTCAGGAGATGTTTTGTTCTGCGACTCAGAGACAAATTTCTGAAGTGTAGCAGCAAATACAGAAATTTGTGAATATGTCTGATTAACACACCCTTATAACACTGAAATGTATAAATCTTCACATGAAGGAGTTGCACAGAAAATAAGTCTCCAGTTTTAGGTGCTAACTAAACTTTTCTGTCATGTTCTCAAGTTAATTATTCCTAGTCATATACAAGATGCAATGAAATAAGTAATATTAAAATATTTATTTATACTTCAGAAACAACCCTCCATGTTAAAAATGTTTTTCTGGCATAACCTTTCTAGTAGCTATCCCAAGCTCCAGTCCAAAGCACCCTTCAGTTCCAAAATGTTTATTATTCTTTTCATTAGTGCACTTATAACAAAGCATTCACACTGAAACAGGGTACACCTAACCATATACAACAAGGTATAATTTAGGACAATGAGCATACCCCGGGATTCATGAAGCTTGCGCCAGGTGCAGGCATAGCGTAGGCGGTATAACGCCAAATATGGTTGTCGAGCGATTCAGGCACGATCCAATTCCACGTGCACTACCGGCGTATGCCAGAACTGCACAGCCCCCGGCATAGGTATGCTAATCACCCCATGTGCAGTGTCGCACCATGCAAATGAAGGCATATAGTGATTCATGAAGTGGTGCAGGCGTAGCGTAAGCCCACGGAAATGTAAACCAAAAAATACGGTTTACAGTTTCCCAAACAGAACATCGGAGCTATGGAAGAGGGCCAGACCCAGGTATCACAACATTAACATATGCCAATGGTGAAATACACAGCCAATGGCATAAGAAAAGATGCACAACACGTAAATAACAACATTTAATGTCATGTCCACAGTAACGCACAGCACAACCGCAGGGCATGTGTGCGGAAGCTGTAACATAAAGAAATTATATAAAAATGTCATAAAATCGCAACGTAATAGAAATCAGGTTTACAGCATAATACACAATGGTAGGCATGGAAAACCACAACCAAGGTGCAAGGGTTGCTAAGGGCCTGCGATAGTGTTCGGCACGGTAACTATGAATTAGTAGTCAATGCCATGCAAATGAGGCAGATAATACTGAATCGCAAATGTCCCGCCGGATGAAGGTTGTACCATACGGCACAGCGGTATAACACCGAGGAGTGGCTCAGAGGAGATACATGACATCAGCAAAGGGGTGTGCCACTGTAGCAGTAAGCACATTGGAGCAATGCAAATCTGGCCTGTCCGTTGCTAAGCAAAGCTGCAGGACAGGGGTGGGGAGGAAGGTATCGAATCGTTTAGCTGAGAGCACACATGGTGCCCAAAAGTGCATGTGTATGAGGATGAAAACGTGCCCGAAACCCAGTGATCGGATACATGCACCACAAACAATAGCAGAAACAGGAAGGTCAGGGGAAGAAAAGAAGGAAATGTGGAAGTAGGGTAATTGGAGTACTAATGAGCAATCAACACCAATCAACCCACGAAGGCCAATCGACTGCAGCTGACAAGTCTGCTTGCAGAAACCTGCAAAACAGGATAGGGGAGGCATTGGAATGCAAAGAAAGGAGGGGAGGTATTGGATTGCAAAGATAGGAGACCTGACATAGCAGAGCAAAGCAAACTGACAGCAGACCGGAAGTAGCACACATAACGCAAGATATGCCAGGTCCAGGAAAGTACAAATGAAAGTAGGCTTGCAGGATGCACGCCAGAAAATGGTAGGTGCAACATGCAGAAATGTAAAGGGAAGGTCAAGAGGTAATCCATGGCAGGCAAATGTAATTCAACACCAAAGGCACCACAATAGTAGATCTGGCAGTAAAACACATAAGATACCCTGTAGCTACGATCGTACATACACACCCTATGACATCATCGGTGTTCACAGCACAATAGTATAAAATGTGAAAGCACCCAACACACACCTGTGTATTCCCAAACACCGCACCATAGGTGTAAACACACGGGGAACTTTTAAAATGTACATGTTGGGAGCTGCCATAGCTGTGATTCATCAGCATGTGTTAGAGACTGACGGTGCTGTGGAGGATGTTGCCGACAACCACCACAGGCCTCGGAGGAGAAGGAGAGTGTTCAGACCAAGGGTAACCTACCAGGGGCTACATGACCTGGAGATAGTAGAGCATTACAGGGTGGACAGGGACATCTTACAGCAAATAGTGGAGCTGTGCTGGCCACGCCTGAGAACCAGAAACAACAGAGGGGAACCCATCCCAGTGGACATGAAGGTATGTGTAAGCCTGCGAATACTGGCCACAGGTACCTTTCAAAGGCCAACTGGAGATATAATGTGTATCTCACAGGCATCAGCATCCAGGGTACTACACCAGTTCCTGGATGCCATGTTACCACATGCCAATGAGCAGATATACTTCCCCAGAACTCAGGAGGAGTTGGCCAGCAATATGCACCACTTCCACCGTGTGGCACACTACCCGGAGGTACTGGGTGCGATAGACTGCACGCACATACAAATCAAGTCACCACCCGGTGAGCAGGGTAGGCGCTACATAAACCGCAAGGGATTCCACACCATCAACTGCCAGGTCGTGTGCAATGCCCAGGGCATTATCATGGATGTGTGTGCTGGCAGCCCTGGAAGCTACCATGACTCCCATATCTGGCATGCCTCACAGCTGTATCAGGTATTTGTCAGGGGGGACATCCCACATGGCCATCTTGTGGGGGATGCTGGCTATGCACTGGAGCCGTGGATGATGACTCCCATCAGAAATGCACACACACCCATGCAAGAACGCCATAATGAGGAACACACACAAACCAGAATCATCATAGAGCGTGTGTTCGGGATGCTGAAATCACGGTTCCGGTGCTTGGATACATCTAGTGGAGCCTTGCAGTACTCTCCAGGCACGTGTGCCTACATCTTCATAGTATGTGCCATGCTGCATAATATGATCCTTCGGAAGCAGCTGCAGCAGGGACAAAATGGTGAAGGCCCTCATAGCCCACCGCAATTGCCAAGGCCATTACAGGCACAGGGGGATTCAGACCATGAACACACTGTGCAAGCCCCAGTAGGCAGACGGAGGTGTGCCCAATATGCCTACACCTTGGCAAAGAGGGAACATATAGCACATACTCTGACAGTGTAGGCCCCTACGGACTGACACCTCTCCACCTGCACACACAGTAAAATGGATGGCACACAAACATGACCACCTGTAAATTGTAATGTATAGGTGGCCCAATGTGTGACTCCTACATAGGCAGCCCTCAAACATTGTAAACACAACAGCCAGCAGAACACGGAATGCCAACACCTGAACAGTACATGAGCCTTACAGCATATGGTGGTGCTGTGTGCCTGTCACGTTCCCTGCCAGATATATATATATATATATATATATATATATATATATATATGTACACATATGCATATATATAAAACAGATAGAAAGGGCAATGTGGTGATATAGATGGATTCAGCGATATCTGCAAATATAATAGATAGTGCAACGACATTCATAACACCTTGGAGGTACAAATAAATAGGATACCGCCAACCATTGAATGTGTAACATATCGACATGCATAACCACGAGGCTGAAAGACCGATAGAACACAGTACCAGAACAGTACATCCAATAGTAATAGTATGATGATATGAAGGGACAGTTAGTCACCGCTGCCGGTGATGCGGTCCACGTAGGTACTGTGTTCAACTGTGTCTGTGAGTACCGTAGTCTGTGTAAGTGTGCGTTGAGGGTGACGTGTGCGTCTCTGTGTGACTGTAATGTGTGTGTGTGTGTCCAGAACATGTGTTTGTTAGTGCCAAGTCAGAGGCAGATCAATACGGTAGGTGTGGGTATAGCTAGCCATAGGCATACGGTTACTACCTGTCCCACAGTAGGAGGGACAGCCCCACCCTGGGTAGGTGTGTCCTGACATAAAACAGTACAAAGGGCAAATGTCCGAGATGGTAGGACATAAATATGTGCCATATATAATGTAACAGTCATATTTAATAGTTATGCCTGTATGTAAGAAACGTAATTGTTACATGCAATATGATAAGTAGCCAAAGTCACACAACAATAGGTATGTAGTGAGGATAAAAGTATGTGCTAACCTGTGTACTGACCGTGGCTACGTGTTGGCCTGTAAACACCGCTGTGTGTCCCGCAAGTGTCCAACAATGACCATATGAAAAGGTGGCAACCCATGGCAAACAGGCTCTTTTAACAACACAACCACAATGACTGCAAATATGTGGGACAGAAATACAAGGGATAGCTGTCACTTACACATATCCCTTGATATATCGCTGCAATTACGGAGGTATACAAGTAGCAAGCTCACCTGCAGATGATATAGAAACTAATTAACAACGGCCCAACGTACAATCCCATAACATAAGTCTACTAACTGTTAGCTCTCTAATTAGGGACGGAACCCACACACATATATACGGATTATGTAGAAATGCAAGGCCCACACACCTGTATATGCTACGTACACCCACCGACATCCCCCACACTAGAAACTAAAGCAATACAGACTGTAATAGCAGCACAAACATCCAGTCAGTTAATTACATCTGCAGAACACTCAACATACCATGTGAGAGACACAATTAAAGGCGTCATGCAAAATTGCAGGCGTTGTATAATGGAACAAACAGCCATGTTACAGGTTTTGTTTGCAATACTCCGTTATCAGACGTTGGGATGACAGGTACACCCACATGTTGAACCAAATACTCTACCTGTCACACACAATCCACGGGGGACATGAATCCAAACTATACTTGTCTCCATGCATAGCAGTTGCAGTTACACATAACAAAACACAATACAGACCGTCTCCCCGAAGGTAGGGTAAATAGGCAACGCCCAAGTGGAGAATCCAATTATACCCCACTGTTGCTGCGTAATTGGTGAATGGAGTAGCTGCATAGCTGATATGCAAGTAATTAGTCACTCAGGAACACCAATTGGCGGGATGAATCCACATGTTACAGGTATCGACGTATATAAGAATGACTTGCCAGACATTCAAACCGTATGCTCATACCGAATACCAGTTGAAACACTGTGAGAGAGATAGAAACGAAACACCGTAATGACAACAAGGTATGTAGAATGCCCGATATGTAAGGTTATGTATAGCATGATCTGTATTAATTAGTTTTACTGTATGTATAGCCTGTTTTTTCATTAATTAAATGTGTCCGCAATACATAAAGTGGGGAAAGGTATTTATGTAGTGATGTCTTGCTGAGCATACTAACGCTTGTAGAAACTGTGCATCCAGCAGTGGGACACAAGGTACACAGCACAGACACCACAAGGGATGCTACATGAGGGCGTTAAACAGAACAATTCCATACAACCCGCCGTAAGTGGTAGGGTATGTCCAACAAGGACGTGCCATAGCAGGGGATAGTAAATGTTGATATACTGTCACAGCACGCATGTGTATGGGCATATAACGTTAATGACATATGTAAGGTGGTCCTGCTGTGCAAGTATGCTTTGCATTATGGGATACTATGTGAAATATGTGTAATGTATAGTATTATAGGTAGATATGACAGATATTCTACACAGCATAACAGGCATATCATGCATACCACAGGTATTGTCTATTGGTATGTACAATAACAGGATACATATGGCTTGTAGGTATGGGACATTGTAATAGCATGATAGCTAATCTAAATGGAAGGGCTACCAAGTAACCATGCACAAAGGACATGTAATAGCTTCACAAGTGCATAGTGGGGTACTATGCAGTCTGGCAAGTCCATGTGTAAGCACAACTACAGTGTTCACACTAGTGGCACCTCTCTAGGGTAGTGTCCTGTGAACAGCAGAGCCAGGTGTCACCTGCACCTCTGCACAGTACAGTCACTGCAGTGATCCCAGGCCTACATGTGTCTCCCAACCACCAAGGGAGGTATCACATGAACAGTGCTACTGAGTGCCCCTGCGTGATGTACATAGGACTTATGTTCCAAAGCATGGTGAGTGTCCAGTTTGAGAATGTAACCCACAAGCACATTCCACTCATTGTGGCGTGTGTGCACATATCCATTAGCATGTTGCTCACAGTGGCCTCTGCTTATGTCACTTATGAGGAGTATATCCATTAATAATGTTGTGGACATGGGCCCTGTCTGATCAGCAGAGGTCACCCCTGAGTATGTAGTATGCAAATGTGTACAGATGTGGTGCCCGTAGTGCAGCCGCATATTTAAACTGTCGGAGCTCAGTAAACGTCATGGCATGTTAATGTTGTGGCATGTAAAGCAGTAGCTGTTGTGTAAGGTGCACCCTAAATGGGGTGCTGTACCCTTGAATGTGTGTAGATGTCTTGAGTTCAGAGGTACAATGGGTGCCTATGTACCAGCTACACACCCAGTACAGATAGGTGTGGCCACGTAGAAGGATATCCACGCCACAGTGGCAATACGGTAACCACAGGAGTGGGTGCGACATATGTGTGTACTGCAAACATGTACAATGTGATATGTATGTAGGGGACTACCATCCATGTGATAGTCAGTGGGTGAATGGTGTAATGCAAAGGTGATGTGCATGCACCTTGTGTCATGCAGCTTGATGCCATGATAGTCATATTATGTATCTGTCACAGCGACACCCGTATGGTTGGGGTCAGTATCAGCTGGTGGAGCAATCATGGTGCTTGGTATGCAGGAGTTTGAAAGCCAGGCAGGGAAAGTTCCCTGTGCTAGCCTGTTCCGCAGAGAAGCATATACTGAACATGAGGGGCCCTATGACTGAGGACCGTGGTATGCCAAATGTACCTGACATGTAGTAGGTACTATGGTATGCTGGCCTCACTGTGTGTCCTGTCCATGAGCCACATAGCATAACATCCTGAGACACAGGGTATGATGTGCAGGTGGATGTGTATGTTGTCAATACCAGAATGGGGAATGGTGCTGAAAGGCAATGAGAGGACAATTTAGGATGTGTGGACTCCTGTACTATCAGCAACTGCCCTGTTAACTGTATGAAAGGAGTCCACCATGTGTAGGGGCCATGCTCTGGCCCTAACAAGCCCAACCCGGGTGGCAGCAAAGGACGGGAGCCCAACAATGTCTCTGTGAATGACGTCCTTGATGATGTGCCCCATAGCCATGCAGAACAGTCCAGTCAGGTGTGTAGGACTATAGTCCCACTCGTGCATTGTGGTGCCACCTGAGTGTAGTGTGATAAATGCTGCTGTGTGCCATTCGGGGGCTACAATGTCTGAAACAAGGCTATTACTGAATATATGGTGGCCTAGTGGGGAGACATGTAATTCAGAGGTTGGTGGACATCACAGCCTGGGACGTTGGAAGGTGACATGGGGCCAGTGTCCCAGGACATATAGAGTGTAGGTCAGTACTGTGTAGGTGTGACCACAGGGACACCACAATGTTCATGTATGGATTGCGGCCCTGTAGTGAGTGAGAGGGTGTAATGTCAGCATTGAATCCATCCTCCAGCATGTTGCCAACAACACCTGTGTCTGCAGTGTTCCTGAGTGACTGTTGTATGTGACAGCAGATGTGGGTGTTGCCATCGACTACTGACATACCACCATAATGCCTGGTGGTACACCCCAGAATGTGTGGCAGTCATGTTTACGTAGCTAGTCTTGGAGTATGTGATGAGGGACCCTGTGGCCCTACCACGGCTGACCAGTGAGCCACACCACACATGGGAATGTACACCACTGTGCAACAGCCTACACCTGTTGTTGTACATCATATGTCCATGGAACATGACCACCAGAGTGGCGTCTGTTATCTGGTGTGTACCATCATGGCTCTGTGTGGAATAGCATGATCCATGCAGTTGTGTACATGCTAATGAAGTGCACTGGGGTATGTGTCAGCATTTGTATGTGCATTGTCCATCTGCATGGGTGTCATGATGTTAACAACCGCTGTCAGCAGACGTCTGTAGTAGGTGTTGTAGTACTCATGTACTGTGTATGCTGTGATGGGTGTGGTGCCAGGATGTGGCTAACAAGGTTGATTAGCATATGTTCGGAATCCACCAATGAGGGGATAACCCCAGGTGTGTAACACCAGTCACATGGTGGTAGTGTTCATGCCAAGGGTAATGTAGGTCTTGGAGGTGGTGTGTATGGGTTGATCCAGCAGAGCGGAGGGTATGACTCATGGATGTGTCGGTACATGAGTGGCTATCCCAGTGAAGTGTGGGGTAGTGTCAGTCACACATCAGTAGTAGCTGTCTGAGGCCCACTGTCCAATATACCAACATAGAAGGTATGTTACCCGTGGGGTATGATGTTGACTCTGTCACTTTTTACAATGTGTATAGCGGTCCCGGACACAGTTAGTCGCACGTGGAGCACCTCTGATGCATTGTGCTAAGTAACTTGCCAGGATGTGTGCAAAACATAGTGGGATATGGGAACCCCTCAGCTGTGGGTGTGCCGGTCCAGGTATGTGCCTGAAAGTTATGGTCTGTCTATAACCTGTCATTGCAGGTGTGCTCTGCAGAGCCTAGAGGCAGGTCCCAGTCACTGCAGAGATGTTTGAGTGGTGCATTATAAGGTGTGCCTTGCCTGCGTGCGTCACAGAGGAAGATGCAAGCATTGTGTCACATGACCCCATGTCGTGCCTGCCAGTTCCCATCCTGCTGGTGACAGTTATTGGAAACTGTGCAAGACAGGCAGTATAGAAGCAGCAAGAGCCTTACATGTGAGCTGTACTCCCAGGGCTGACAGGTGCAAGTCATCTGTGCCGCAGCATTGTGTTTGACCAGGTCAGTCAAAGCGGACGGATACCAGATGCTGTGGAATGACAATAGGTTCATAGGTTCATAGGTTTATACTAGGCTATCTGCCCTAAGGCATTTATAAGCCTAGCCCAAATTATTGTGGCTTACGCCACCCCTTATATGAAAAAATACTGTGCCCATTAGTTTGTTGTGCCTCTGTCCAGCAGTGACCCAGAGATGATTCCCGGGGTAAACCTACGATCTCCCATCCACAGGTCTAGATTTCTCTTGAACAGAGTCAGCGAGGTGCTCTGCCTCACATGGACCGGGATTTTATTCCACAGCATAGGGAGTCTCTGAGTGATAAATCTATCCCTCCAGCACGTCCTATTTATATCCGTGCTAAGGTTTAAGTCGCTTGCTCTAGTGGTTTTGGTGGATTTGGATTTTTTGAGGTGGAGCATGTCCATTAATTCCGGGTTGGACATGGCCTTGTATGTCAGGCACATGTCACCTCTGAGCAGGCGGTATGCGACTGAATAGAGCTGGAGTTTCTTCAATCTGGCAGCATATGACAGATTTTGGAGTCCCTTTATCCTTTTGGTGAGGAACTTTTGGGGTCTCCAATTGCTGCAGATGTCGGGTGAGATACATCCCGAATGGGGCATTGTACTCGATCATTGGTCTGATAAGTGAAGAGTACAGGGAACAATGACCTCACTAGATCTGGATGTGAATCCCTTCATGATCAGGTGGGCAATGTAGAAGGTCTTTCTAACCACTTTAGCAATGTGAGTGTCAAAGAAAGGCCACTGTCAACCTGGGTCCCCAGGTCCCTGATAACCTCTTCTGTGCTTAGTGGATTGCCACCTATATGGTAGCTTGGGGTTACCTTGTTTTTCCCGAAGGGTATGACTATACATTTTTGGCGTTTAACTTCAGGCCATGGCTCTGGCACCAGCTATCTGTTTCCGTGAGTCCCTTCTGAAGGATATCAGTGTCCGATGCACTTTCCACTATGGCGCCCAGTTTGCAGTCATCTGCAAACTTTGTCAGCCAAAGTCCTCCATGTTGGCCTGTACTTCTGAGAAGTAGATGCCAAACAATAGGGGCCAAGGACCGAGCCCTGTGGGACACCACTTGTGACCGGCTTGGAGTCTGACACAGCGCCAGCAACTCTAACCCTGTGGGTTCTGTCCTTAAGCCAGTTTGCAACCCATCTTGTGACATATGGGTTTACATTTAAGCTGGTAAGTTTTCTACAATACCAGTGGGGTATTGTGTCGAAAGCCTTTGCAAGGTCAAGGTAGGCTGTATGGACTGCCTTTCCTCATCAATGGCCTTGGTGACTATTTGAAGAAGTCGACCAAGTTCAAAAGGCATGATCTTCCCTTGACAAAGCCAAACTGGGTCGGGTCCAATGTCTGCAAGTCCCCTATATCTTTGTTTATGAGCTCCATTATGATCCTCTCCATAGCTTTGCAGACTAGACTTGTTAAGCTTATGGGGCGGTAATTACCAGGGTCCGTGAGGCGCCACCTTTGTGGAGTGGGACCACAGTTGCCGTCGCCACTCCTTGGGCACGTATCCTGTGGTAAGGCTGAGATTAAACAGCTGCCTTATGCGGGTTTAATTCCTCATTTAGCTCGTGTAGCACACAGCCGGGACACCATCCGGTCCCATTGATGCTGTGTTTTAGCTTTAGAGAGCAGCTTTCACCTGCGCATTTGAGATGCCCGGGAGGCTACACTCGGCTGGGATAGTTATCTCTCCTTTAGGGGAGAGGGGTGAAGTTTGCACTGAACCTGTCTGCCAGTATGTTGGCAATGTCTGTGGGTTCAGTGATTTTTGTATCATTTTGGACTAATTCTGAGCATATCTGTGAGTTTCCACCCAGGTTCCTAACATAGCTGAAATAGGAGCATAGGCAACTGTTGAAGTGACACAGTTGGTCGTTGTACAGTGGTATCGTGTCCGGACGAATGCAAAATGCTCCCCAGGGCTTGGCCCACACCCTCAGGGCTATAAGACTGATGAGCTATTGCATGTCCCTGCACACGTAGTCTGTGCAGTGGCATCACAGGGCAGTCACACTAACATGGAGAATGACAGTCATATTGTACCTGGTGAGGTGTGGCATGGGTGCATAGGTTATGTTGCAGAAGCAGTTACCTGACAGCAAGATGTAAGCGACTAATGCCTTGTGCAGCCTGCTGTATGGAACTGCAGTGTGACTCCCTACAGAGTCATCTATGACTGGTGTGTTGTGAATGTTGTAACTCACTATTGGCTGTATGTGATGGGCACACATGAGTCTGTGGGCTATAAGCTGGTGATGTTGTCTTCCATGATGGGGGCTACCTCTGGTGCCTACAGTGAGTATGGGGACGTACTGCACAAGTTGTCCTTGTAGGTGTGGCCAGTGGTGTAGATCATGTGAGACTATGTGATGGGTGGGGTGTGTTGCGAATGTTACATATCCCCAAATGACTGTCAGGTGCAGTCAGGGTTGGTGACATCATTACCCCCAGCCATAGCTGTCAACCTCCTGTCCCCAAACTGAGGAACATTAGCCCTCATACTGTGTGACAAATGGGCAAAATGTGGAACACTTACAACTGGCTTACTAACAGCTTCAACTAGGAAGGGCATATGATGGCTAAAATAGGCTGGTTTTACATATAAAAAAGATATTCTAAAGAATTAATATGATTCCCATCTATTTAGCCATGGCTAGCAGGTAAACAATTTCCAACAATGAATGTGTGACAGACCCTTTCAATGTGGAACCTTGAGGAACATGCACCTTTTAGAACCCCAAATGAGGTACGTTCCTTGTAATGAGGTACACCTGAGAGCTATGCCCCCAGCACGGCTGCAGAAGTGCATCCCCCACAGGCTGTAGTGCCGTATGTTGGGAGGTGAGCATTGAATGTGTACATGAGACAATTGCTTTATTGCCACATGTACGAAATATCCCTCATATAGACAGGCAGTAGCACTGGTACGTGACAGTTGGACATGCCTGTATATACAACCATGTCCCACAGGATATGTGCGTTACGTGTGTACAACAGCTGTTGTACCATAAGCAAGCTGGGAAGTGTAGGACAGCCAGTGTACCTGTGGGAAATGGTGTGGAATGGGTGCTATAGTAATCAGTAGCTCATGACATGCTCACAAGATCTGAACAAGTGCCTAGCATGACCATACAATACAGATAGGGTGTTGGATAATATCAACCCACAAGTGGTGATGACAGTCATTTAGGGTGGCACTGCACTATAACCCTGCTGAGTATGGTGTGCATGTCCATGAACCATTAGCACTGTAGATGTTAGCAGTACAGATGTACAAGACAGCATGGATATTTGATTACAAATACCTTTGCATGTCACAGGAGTGTTCCACCAGTGGCCTGTTGAAAGACTCACAACTACAAAAGGTGCAACAGTGACATGTGCACAGCACACCAGTGCCAGCTACAGTAGAACAGGGTTAATGTGTTGTACCCCACCCTTATTGTAGCCCATACCACACAGACAAATGTTAGGCATTGTGTATGTAAGGCTGTGAATGGACATGACCTATCAGTATAGCTGTGTCAGTGTTGTGAACAACATACAGAATGGGCTGTGTGGATGAGGTGTGTGACATATGTGCACAGTCTGATGGATGATACCAGCAATGTCACCGCTAGGTGAACATCCCTGCACCCATAAACTACTATCTAGGCTGTGGTCAACATTATGGACACTGTGTAAGGGATGGTGCTGTGCAGTGCACCCCCCGACTTGGTGATGTCTCCAGGCCCCTTAGGTAGTCATATGAGGTACCCATGTCATGTCAGGGTGCCATCCATGAGCACGGAGATCACTGGGCAGGCATATACAGCACTGTGGTGACCAATATTGGATCACATACCACCTTTAAGGGGTAATGGCTATGCATGGATGTGCGATACCAGCCTTCACAATCCTCACCTCCACTATGCAGCATGCTGTCTACCTTGCAGAAAGACATTTGCTACACCATGATGATGGACATGCTACATGTCCATATCCTGATCTATAAGACATATGTCATGGACAGCCACTGTACTAGGATCACCACAGGCTGGACAGATCCCTGTGCCATATATGTGACATACTCCCGTCATACCATGCAACCCTGTCCATCAAAGCTGCACATGTCATCCCAGTTATACATGGTGTGATGGCCGCATGGTAGATGTACTATCAACTGACTGGATCAGTAATGTGGCACTGATGCACCTTGCGGTGGCACAATGGCTGTCTGTTACAGCTTGGAAACCGTGCCCGCACAATATGGTTGATAGCCATCCCTGCAAATGTCGTCTGACTAGCCATTGTCCCATGTCTATCACATGTGCAATACAGGTGATCCGTGGCAGGATGTTGAACAGTTGTACAGTGCTGTGTAGATGTATATGGCAAAACACATGCATGTACAGGTGTCCATGCGTATGTGTGCATTGTCACTGCTCAAGTCCATTATGGCTGTGTCAGTGTTGATATGTGACATATACACAGCATCCAGGTCAACAGCAGTACCATGGACACATCCAGGCATGTGCAGATAGGTAAGAACACAAGTGCAGGCAAATAGACATGCCCACAGCAAGACAGCATTTACATGGAGTATGAACACTGTAATGAGGTGACACACATATATGGTGATGATATCCAATGCATAATGGGTGTGACATGTGTGACACAAACACGTCAGTCGTGTCAGTGTCATGATGCTTTGCAAATATAACTGTGCAGATGTAGTAGATGTCATAGGAATGTATGTGCAGCAGTATCTCTGTACATCTCTGAAACTGTGACCTGTCACCATCATTATGTCTTACAGATAATGCCCCGTACTCGCCTCCCAGCATACACCTGCCAGGAGGATGATGCCCTCATCCCACAGCTCCATGACAACTATTGATTTGTTGTTCAGCCATGTGCCACAGCATGCCCAGCAGCGGGATGACCTGTGGCAGGATCTACGCAGGAGGGTGAACGATGTGGGTGGCCATAACCGCACCTACCAGCAGGTGCGCAGACACTGTACGGACTTGATACGACATGCAAAACAGCGTGCCACTGCAATCACCAGGGAACAGGGTGGAACAGGTGGTGGGCCACCAACCCAGCCCCCACTCACACACACCAAGGAGCTACTGGCCAGTCTGGGGACACTCAGGGAACAGCATCCAGAAACACTAGCTGCCATCGTGGAGGTGGGTGTCTCCCAACCAATGAGCCTGGAGTTGCCTGGTAAGTCAGTACTGCACATATGGCTATTATATCCTATGTAGTTGCATGTGTCACTGTACATTATGTAAAGTAACAACATATGCAAGGTATGTGGACACACATGCTGCATACTACAGTATGCTACGTTGTGTATGCACACATGTGCATACTGTATGCTATTACACAGGTGAATGTGTTCACATGCACAGTGCAACCTGTGGCTGTCATACAGTCATGGATAATGTTCATACTGGTGTGTCACCCCTATACAGGTACCTCTGGCGTGCCGCACAGACATGAGTCCGTTGCAGGTGAGACTGTCATCAGTATCAGGCATGTTACAGTGTAGATCTATTTGCCATGTGGCCAGTTAACACTTGCACACCTGATGTTTGTTCCAGTCACTATATGCAGGTCGCACCACCCTTCATTCACACAGGCCACCCATGTGCAATATATACAAACGTAATGATACACCGACTTGAAACCACAGTACTTGTCATTGCGACATGTGTGGTCAGCTGTGCATACAATGGTGGAGGTGTTCTACAATGGAGGCATATGTAGTATGCATTGGAACAACATGTGTGGTACGCACACAGTACCACACAGTGAGCTGTGATATGGGCAGCCCCCAGGTGTCACCATTGTGTCATATGCCCCTGCATTGGGTGCACACATTGTGATGTGCCACCTGATATGTCCCAGACATGTAGTGTTCTGTCTGCAATATTGTCACACTATCGCATTACCTATACCCCACATACCAAACATCCAACCCGTTGTCTGCATAGCCCTGTGGATTGTGACATATCTGACATCTATGGGTGTATGTCATATGGGACAATACAGACATTTGAGATAGATGCCCATCACACACAATTGGCCAACACATGTGCACACATGGCCATGGGGGATGGCCAGAGACATGCAGCCACACAGTACTTGGTATGTGTATACACCCTGTTGCACATTGTCCACACATGGTCCAATTATAGCCTTAGTTGACTGATTATACAGTTGATGTGGTACACTGGACAACCTAAAAGCCTGTGCACAGCTACTGGAGGTGTCACTGAAGTCTACCATATACGATCTGTTGAACATCACGACTGTGTTACAGTTATGTCTATGCAATGTATACATATTATGCATTCTACAGCAACATAGATGCCTCATAATGCCATGCAATGGCACAGTGTCTGTACTTCACACTGTATAGCAATGTAGACGGCTCACACTACCCTCCCATGCTCATGCACATTTGCTAAACATGCATTCTATCTGTAGGGCATACACACAACACTGCAATGTGAAGCCCATTATGATGCTGTACATGTGTCAGGACACCATTGTGTCAGACATGTATGCATGTTAATGCACATGTCAGCAGATTACATGTCAAGGTCACGTCAGCCATGTGTACTGTTATCCTGTTCTGGGCCACATGGTGTATCACGGGGATGCATGCATACTACCATGATTGTGATAAACTGCATGGCTACTGATATGACCCTTGCTTGCTGTAGTGTGCACCCCAGGGAGGTATGCTTACTAACACGATTAATGTCTGAGCTGCATGCCCTCTGCTGTATCGCAGGCATGCCGCATGCCATCTGACAAATTACATGCATGGTGTGTCTGTGTTTGCGTGTGTGTGTCTATGTTTGTGTGTGTGTGTGTCTGTGTTTGTGTGTGTGTGTGTGTGTGTGTGTGTGTGTGTGTGTGTGTCTGTGTTTGTGTGTGTGTGTGTGTGTGTCTGTGTTTGTGTGTGTGTGTGTGTGTGTGTGTGTGTGTGTGTGTGTGTGTGTGTGTGTGTGTGTGTGTGTGTCTGTGTCTATTGTACTTTACAGTATTTCTTTGCATTCACAGGTGATGTAGGTGCGTTATCCTCCTGCGGTCCATCTGATGTTAGTGTCCCCACAGATACTAGCGGTGATGAACATATGCATGAGGTACAGGCAGGGTTGTCAGGGGCTGAATCTGTACCAATGGTTACCATCCCAGCTATGTCCCCCTCTTCCCCGCACACATTTCTGCTGCCAACACATACCGCATCACCAGTGGCCATAGAGGAAGGACAGCCAGCTTCTGTTAGCGTGGAACAGGAACGTGTGGTGGCTACAGAAGGTGTGTCTACACACCATGGTGTCAGTGTAATGACTGCAGATGTGCCACACAGGCATGTGGCCAGTGCTGCTCATAGGAGGACCTCTGGCAGACATGCACCTGCAGGACAGAGCGCAGCAGCTGGTATCACCAGACACATGTTCCAGACTGTAATGGCGGCACAGGCATGTGCTGAATGGCAGAACAGAGAAGGGCAGAGGCTGCAGAGGGCTGCTATCCATACCCTAAATGACAACATCCAGGCATTGGCAAATACTCAACAGCAGATTGCTAATGTTCTGGATAGGCGATTAGGTGAAATGGTCGGAATCCTTGACCAAGGCATGGCAATCCGCGAGCAAGAGCTGTCTGTGCTGGAACACCTGGTAGGAGTGAGGCATAGGCCACGTGGACATAGGCCAGCAACACCACCTAGTGTAGGTCGACGTGAGCGTGCCACCTCACATGCCCGCTCCCATAGTGCCGGTAGCAGTAGCAGTGCAGCTGGTGCTGCGCTGTCAACACCAGGACACAGCAGACCATGTGGACGTGGCCCTGGATGGTCTCAGCGGGGACACGGTTCCAGCGGACATGTGTCGTTGGACAGTAGCCACTCTGTACCTCCACCTGGTAGTGCCCGTGCAACCCCAGGCAGGCACAGGTCACGTGGACATGGACAGACACAGTGAGCTGTACAACCTGCTCTGTACAATCTGGGGCTGTCAATTATACCCCGTGTAGGCCTCACAAATGGCAGAACTGTGTACACACAAACACGCACACAGCAAACACAACTGTAGGGCTCCACAACATCCACATGCATTCTGCACAGACATGTCCAGTCAACTCACCGGCCCTTACACACACACATGATGTTATCCATTGGTGCAGCCTATGCCCCTGGCAAACATATCACCCTGTGCATATGATGAAGCCTGTGCCACATCCCTGTCATCCACACCATCGGTGCAGGGATATGCACAAATATTCTGATGCACAGGGTGAACAGCATAGTGAGAGGTGTATGTAATATCACCTGTGTATGCATATTAAGGGATGTGTATGTTGCAGTGGTTGTGTGTGAATACTGAGAGATGTGTATGCGACATAGGTTGTGTACTGTCGACATGCACCAGTCATACCATGTAGTGCAGGTGCAGCATGCATTGTGATGTGTTCACAGTATGTGTCTCAGTTACATCTGTAGCACCATGTTGGTTGTGATACCCTGGTTCCCTCCTATGGTGTACTTGCATGTGCCTACAGGTAGCAGTGCTTGCAGTCCCCCACATGTAACTGTGGATTACTCACAGGCATGTCTGTCAATATCAGCATGCTACATGTACCCTCAACCTGACTGTTGGACACACCAACATGAAACAGATGTCCGCACATATACTGCACCTGACGCATGTGGTCGGTGCCACAGGCTACACTGGACAGAGACGTGACATACATAGCAGGACACATTACAGGTATGGTGACATGGTGGAGGGGTTGTACACAGCGGCCTGGCCAATGATGATGTGAGGTGTCACTTGGTAGCTTAAGGCCACACTGTGCAGCAGTAGGACCCTGTAACAGTACGGAAACATGGCCACATTCATGGGGTGTACACCAGTATAACGCACACCCCATAGTGTGCAGGTGGGGACCCTTGCCTATGTGGTCATCACCCTCACAGTACTATGCACCCACACGACGTGTCACAGAGAAGGGACATGCACAGGTAGCCAGTATGGCTGGGACCTATGGCATCAACAGGGTAGTGCAATGCATCACCATTACGGGTTAGTCACCACGTGGGGTTAGTGATCATTTCCCACCGTATATTAGCATACACCCTCACACCAAGCACCAGACATACATACAGACACACACACACTGTGGTGACCACACATGTGTATACGGACAGATGTGTGTGATGCACCACACCGGCCGACGTCATGCTTCCCACACTGACGTATGTACAGATCTCTACAACGGTGTACAGGGATGTGTAGCAACTGGGACATATTCCCCACGATATGTGGCATCTCTGGTCACACATTCGGACACACATGGCAGTGCTGGGAATGATACACCTGCCATATGATGACACGTTTGATAGACATGCAGCGGTATTGATTGCATTATGTGTACCAACGCTATATCTGGCAAATGTGCTGCTATATGCACATGGGAGGTACATCAAAGGCTATGTATGTATGTGTTGTGTGTGCAGTCCATGCACACATCCACACAATCACATGCATGACATATCCAGATGTGTGTTCATTGGTGTACAGCAATAGTCAGGTGTCACAGCAGTGTAAGGGCTGTGGTATGTCTTGAGCTGACCTGTTCATGTATACTGGTATCATTGCAATGCATAACACCTGTTGGATCCCTGTTGGTACATGTGTACTCTGCACAGCTGGTGTACACCTCTGTACAGCCGAGTGGTCATGTGTCACATGGTGTTGTGGCACTGTAAGGTTGTGTAGTGCTGCACCGATGACATGGTGCTGTCTTGACAGCTACAGTGTACACTGCAGTGTGTACATGTGTGACCTGCACCTGTGACAGCTGTGATGGCAGCTGTGTGTGTACAGGTTACTGCATGTATGACCGCCCTGTGCGCAAGGACAGTTATACCTTACTGTGCCCTTCTGTACTGTGCCCTTCTGTGTGTACACTCCATCTGCATGCAAGACGGCCCTTTGCAACAGCTAAGTGTGTGAGCATGCCCAGTATGCTGTTGTGTAGATGGACACACAGTACAGTCCATGTACGCAGTTGTGTAGATGGACACACGGTACATTCCACACTGCGCCCTTCCGTGATTAGACTCTGTGTGCATGCAAGATGGCCCTTTGCAACTGCTAAGTGTGTGAGCATGCCCAGTATGCCGTTGTGTAGATGGACACACAGTACATTCCACACTGCGCCCTTCCGTGATTAGACTCCATGTGCATGCAAGATGGCCCTTTGCAACTGCTAAGTGTGTGAGCATGCCCATGCGCGTTGTGTAGATGGACACACCAAACTGTGCCCTTCCGTGATTAGACTCCATGTGCATGCAAGATGGCCCTTTGCAACTGCTAAGTGTGTGAGCATGCCCAGTATGCCGTTGTGTAGATGGACACACAGTACATTCCAAACTGTGCCCTTCCATGATTAGAATCCGTGTGCATGCAAGCGACCCTTTTCAACTGTTAAGTGTGTGAGCATGCCCAGTACGCCTTTGTGTAGATGGACACACAGTACATTCCAAACAGACATGTGATACTAAGCGTGTGGGCATGGCCATTGACATCCTGTATAGCCATGGTGGTCATCCAGGCAACAGATGTCAATTTTCAATGTCATGATGGATGCCTACATTGAACACACTGGTTGCTCTCTCGAAGGGTGTACTGTCTGTGGTGCATCCCGTATCTATTTAGTGTTGTAGTGCTCCGTAGATATTTAGTTGGCCCGATGACAGCACTGCCATGTTTGTGTACGTCTACCTTGGGACAGTAATATGCTTTCAGACTGCTCAATCTCTAAACATTCCTTATCAGCATCTTTGCCTTTGCGGATGATGTCACCCACCTAGAAGTATGCCTCTGGGAGTGCCGTGTTCAGTAATCCCGGTAGCGCATTCTGTAAATGCGTAATGCTGTAGTGTGATAAAGTAGTTAGGTGTATGTTCAACTCCCGGCCCTGCCAAGTGTGTGTGTGTGTGTGTGTGTGTGTGTGTGTGTGTGTGTGTGTGTGTTTCCAGCTGCCTGGGGACACAGTAATACTTTTAAATGCCTCACAACACATACATTCCCTATCGGCATCTTTGCCTTTGCGGATGATGTCACCCACCTAGAAGTATGCCTCTGGGAATGCTGTGTTCAGTAATCTTGGTAGCGCGTTCTGTAAATGCGTAATGCTGTAGTGTGTTAAGATAGTTAGGTGTATGTTCAACTCCCAGCCCTGCCAAGTGTGTGTTTGTGTGTTTCCAGCTGCCTGGGGAGACAGTAATGCTTTTAGATACCTCACAACACATACATTCCCTATCGGCGTCTTTGCCTTTGCGGATGATGTCACCCACCTAGAAGTATACCTCTGGGAGTGCTGTGCTCAGTAATCTCAGTAGCGTGTTCTGTAAATGCGTAATGCTGTAGTGTGTTAAGGAAGTTAGGTGTATGTTCAACTCCCGGCCCTGCTAAGTGTGTGTGTGTGTTTCCAGCTGCCTGGGGACACAGTAACGCTTTTAGATGCCTCACAACACATACATTCCCTATCGGCGTCTTTTCCTATGCGGATAATGTCACCCACCTAGAAGTATGCCTCTGGGAGTGCTGTGTTCAGTAATCTTGGTAGCGCATTCTGTAAATGCGTAATGCTGTAGTGTGTTAAGGTAGTTAGGTGTATGTTCAACTCCTGGCCCTACCAAGTGTGTGTGTGTGTGTTTCCAGCTGCCTGGGGACACAGTAATACTTTTAGATGCCTCACAACACATACATTCCCTATCGGCGTCTTTGTCTTTGCGGATGATGTCACCCACCTAGAAGTATGCCTCTGGGAGTGCTGTGTTCAGTAATCTCGGTAGTGCGTTCTGTAAATGCGTAATGCTGTAGTGTGTTAAGGTACTTAGGTGTATGTTTAACTCCCGGCCCTGCCAAGTGTGTGTGTGTGTTTCCAGCTGCCTGGGGACACAGTAATGCTTTTAGATGCCTCACAACACATACATTCCCTATCGGCGTCTTTGCCTTTGTGGATGATGTCACCCACCTAGAAGTATGCCTCTGGGAGTGCTGTGTTTAGTAATCTCGGTAGCGCGTTCTGTAAATGCGTAATGCTGTAGTGTGTTAAGGTAGTTAGGTGTATGTTCAACTCCCGACCCTGCCAAGTGTGTGTGTGTCTGTGTGTTTCCAGCTGCCTGGGGACACAGTAATGCTTTTAGATGCCTCACAACACATACATTCCCTATCGGCGTCTTTGCCTTTGCGGATGATGTCACCCACCTAGAAGTATGCCTCTGGGAGTACTGCGTTCAGTAATCTCGGTAGTGCGTTCTGTAAATGCGTAATGCTGTAGTGTGTTAAGGTAGTTAGGTGTATGTTCAACTCCCGTCCCTGCCAAGTGTGTGTGTGTGTGTGTGTTTTCAGCTGCCTGGGGACACAGTAATGCTTTTAGATGCCTCACAACACATACATTCCCTATCGGCGTCTTTGCCTTTGCGGATGATGTCACCCACCTAGAAGTATGCCTCTGGGAGTGCTGTGTTCAGTAATCTCGGTAGCACATTCTGTATATGCGTAATGCTGTAGTGTGTTAAGGTAGTTAGGTGTATGTTTAACTCCTGGCCCTGCCAAGTGTGTGTGTGTGTGTGTGTGTGTGTGTGTGTGTGTGTGTGTGTGTGTGTGTATATATATATATATATATATATATATATATATATATACATATATATATATATATATATATATATATATATATATATATATATTTGTAATATGTACATGGATATTAGCACTATTGAATGTGCTGCATTGTCTGTATATGTTCACCTTGGATGTATCTGAATGTGCTATGGCTCTGTGATAGTGCACATACTGTGTGCTGTAGTGATCCTGGGTTATAGTTGTGTAGTGACCAGTTATTTTGTTGCTGGGTATTACCAGGGACATTGAAATCAATGATAGTACAGCACCTTTAAATGGTCATGTGCACATCTCAGCAGCAGTCAGCTGTGGTTATTACTTTGGAGGATGAGTATGGCTCATATAACTATGTATTAAATGACAATACTATGCAAATCAGGTTAACATTACTGACACCCGTTTATCCACAGGTTGTGATACAGATCCCAAGTATGTATGTGTATACATTGCCAGGTGCAGGACTAGACTATGGTTGAATGCATGGAGGGGTGTCCATGGCCAGGAATGGCGATCTGTACAGCCTGGCAGGTACAGTCTGCGACTGTCCCACAACCTCCAGTATATGGCTGACACATGCTGAAACAGTGTACATGCAGAGACACACATAAAACAAACAGCTAGGGATAACACATACACACACACATTGCATCAACATTGGGCCATGCAAAACCTGTTGTCCCTCACACACACACAAATGCATACATGTTGATTGGCTGGTTCACTGACAGGCTCTGGAAAAGAAACTACATACCCTGTGCATATGATGACACCTGTGCCACCTCTTGTAATGTGTAACATTGATGCAGGTACAGATTAACATGGTGCTGATGCACAGGGTGGCTTCATAGCACTGTAATAATATTACAATGTTGTTAACACAAAGTGTGATTTCCTTCTAGGTGTATGTAAGCAGGCATGATACATTACAGCTATGATCATCAATGTAGTATAGTGTACAGCACTGTTAATTCTGAAGATGTATTATCCATCCATGTGCCATTTGACTGACATGTGTAGTATTGGCAGCATGTGTTTCAGAGTGTGCAGTAAGTGTGTGATGTGTGTAGTACAGATTTACATGTATTTATATGTGAACATGGTGAAGGTGCACTGTCTGCATGTACATGTATAGTGGACACATTGGAATGGTGACATGCCCTGTATTTCACACTGTTAACACTTCATAGTTTCTATTGGTGGCCAGTATGCATTATACTACACATATTGTTGTACTTGTCTACACATGTGTGATTGCTATGGTTTTACATGGTGCTGTGGGTGATACTGTTACTATCTGTCATAGTTTTGCATTATGGTAGTAGACACGACCTCAACAGTCTGAATAACCAATTGTTATATGATATCTTCACAACTGACCCACACATGTAGGACACACAGTAGCATGTGGATCCTACATGTTCTATACTATACCAGTACGCACTGGTATTGACCGCCACACATTGCTGGGACCATTACTGTTTGACATATAGCCATGTTAGTTACAAGCAAAGACAATAGGGATATTCCTGTCCACATCTGGGAATTCATACTGTGGCCTAGAATGCATTCTGCACATGACACAGTTATTTTACACAAGGGTATCATACAGACAGATACATGTTATCCAACCCATGCTGTACACCTATAAGGCTAAACAGAGTCAGTTATCCACATTTACTACACATACTTTACCAACAGTAACACATAGGTATTACACCCCAATATGTATAATGGGTAACAATGTGTACATATAGATATGTGCTATGTCATTTGTCATTTGATATTTGCATTTACAATGGTATTTTGAAGTACATCACTGTATCACATATGCAATGAGAGTTCTGTATGCATATCCTCCAAGGTGGTTGTACAACTATGATGAATGTCCATTATTGACATACTTTGCTGTGTTTGAACTGTTCTGCAGTAATACACATACATGAATAGTCACTCACACTATGTAAATAAACTGTCATGTGTGTGTGTGTGTGTGTGTGTGACACAGATGACCTAGGCCACAGACAATTCTGGTACATGTAGTTGACAAGTGCTTTAATGCTCCACCAGATGTGTCCAGGCACCAGAACTGTGACTTGAGCGACACAAACACATGCTAGAGTAAAGTGTCTGTATGTGCGTGTGCCTCATTATGGCATTCCTGTTCATGTGTGTCTGCATTTCTGATGTGTGTCATCAGCCACAGTTGAACTGCACATCCGGCATCCCCCACTAGGTGACCATGAGGGTTGTCCCCATTGCCAAATGTTTTGTACAGCTGCGTCAGATGCCACATATCGGAAGCATTGCAGCTTCCAGGGCATCCAGCACACATATTCATTATTATGGGCTGGCCATCACACACAAACCACCACTTCATGGAGGTGAAGCCCTTGTGGATGATGTAGGCCCTACCACACTCACTGGCTGGTGCTTTGATGCATATGTGCATGCAGTGTATTGCACACAGTACTTAGGGTATTCCACTATTGTGTGGAAAAGACACATATTGCTGCCCAATACCTTACGGGAATTGGGGATATATACATCATCACTGACATGTGCTGACATGGCATTCATGAACTGGCGCAGTACCCTGGATGCTGATGTTTGTAAAATCCACATCATATCACCAGTTGATCTCTGGAAGGTACCTGTTGCTGGTATCCTTAGGGCAACACATAACTTGGTTTCCACTGGGATAGGTTTCCCTCTGTTGGTTCTGTGTGTGAGACATGGCCTGCACAGATCCACAATCTTCTGCAGGAGGTCTCTGTCCACTCTATAGCGCTCTACTATCTCCAGCTCATGTAGCCCCTGGTAGGTTACCCTGTGCCTGCACACTCCTCTCCGTCTACTCACTGTGTGATGCTGAGCAGCATTCTCATTGGCACAACCCTCCACATGTTGCATATGTTGACGTATAATAGCAATGGCAGCCCCTAACATTATGTTGTCTCAGTTAAGCTTTTACAGTTTTCACTTCTCTTAGTATACTACAGTATTGCAGTGTGTCTGAGAAAAACATGGTGGACTGCTGTTTGTAGAGTTATACGTGCTGTGCTGTGCTGGCCTACTGTACTGGCTGTGTAATATACTTAGTCTGATTGTTTTCATCTGCTAGCTGTGGTAGTTCTCCTTGGTTAACTTACTGCTATTTGTTTACCTTCCTTTTCACTGTTTGTGTCCACAGTGAGCGGCGCCGCGCATAGGAGCACAGTGAAGTGCATATCTGCTTCCACATGCGCACACAGGCTTATACATGCGTACAAACACTTACACTGGCTTACACAACATTACACGGGCTTCAACAATCTTACAGTAGCTTACTCATTCTTCAACTCGCGCACACGGGCTGACACACATGCACACATTCTTACTCGGGCTTACAGGCTTGCACGGGCGCAAACACACTTCACCAGGTTTGCAAGGAACTTCAGTGATATCCATGGCGTACACCATCAGTTTACTGACTTTACCTAGGATAAATCATAACACGCCTCTTCCACTGATGAGTCACTGACAGCAGACATGTGACACACTGCTCCAATAAGATTACAGAGTTTTATACATACACACTCATGATGTCACCTATCTTCTACACTGATAGTCCCCTTAACCTACTCTTACACTGTAGAGGCTTGGCCCATATGGCATGACAAATTGTGCTTCACTATCCTCAGCCTCAATTGCATAGGATTGCCTACTAATGCTTGGTTACATCTCTGAGAGTGTGCTTCCACACATAGCAACCACTACTCAGTAGCCATGTTGTCTTCAGCTTGCCATTCACCTGCATGACGAACTAACTTTTAACTGACATTACAATTTGTATGTATATTTTACATATTTGTCTTGTTTTGTATGCACAGCGCGTACTCGAGCCGCTGCGCTATGCTTAAACACCAGAGATCGGGGGAGGACAAATAGAGTTTTATTAATTTCCAATGGAAAAACATGCCACTGGCCTTATATTTGGCCATTGGCATGCTTCTTCAACTAAATCCATCCTTTATTTGCAGATGACATTGCTCCGTTTAGCTACTTGCAGAACATTACTCGGTTAACATCCGTGTACATTTCTGCACATAACTCTACTCTTGCACGGACAGCTTACTGTTTCATGTATCGCATATTTTAGATCATTTACATAGTTTTCACCTACAAATGGGGTAATTTGCATATCCTAACATTGTCCGTGCAACGTGCGTTGAAGGGGCTGTGTTACACGCCCCTACAGGATATTGCTGAATAGCTCGGCAGACATCTTGCCTTGCTCTACTCTTACTCTACTTGTACACCGACCAAAGCTTCGTGAATCCTGGCCTAAGCTTTGATGTGTGCTAATATGTCTATTTGTGGAGTAAGCATGGCTGTAGTTATGTTTTGACCTGCTACGTCTGTCATTTCTACAGAGCACCTCCCACTTTCATCATTTGTAGAGGTGACAGCCCTATAGGAACTATATGTACAGCTGTGACATTTGACAAGTCCACACATACCTGCGGTCAATACTAAACTGACTACTTCAGCACTTTTCATACCTTCAGATTTGTCTTGTCGTGGTATAGTCACAAAAGCCAACAGGTGCTAATCAAAACATATTCTGCTATCATCTACCTTATGTGTTCGCCGGTATTTGCGCTTTCCGTCAGTGGCAGAACTCACATGCGTGTGTGGGAGACTGAACACTGTATCGGGGACACTGCATAGCACCCTGAGGGACACATTTATGTTGTTTCTATTAACCTTCCACATTGACTATCACAGGGCATTAGTATTCATCCAAATTTATTGAGGTACATGCTTTTGACTTATACATGTTTTGTCATTTGTCATCACATCTTTCTTCACACCTGTCCACCTAATCACACTAGTTCTGTACATTTATTTAGGTCAGGGTTACCTTCATACCTCTCAACTGTACACATTTTGGGTAAATGTCCCGAACTTAGACGTCTGATTTTGTTCCTTTTTTAATAATATTGTGCCTTTCTGGTAGTTTAGTGGGAAGTCATTAGGGACTGTGGGGTTAGACAATAATGACAGACATTTGTAGTTTACAATTAATAACCATCAAAACATTCATACTAATGACTGATCCATTATTCTATCAACGTTCTGACTTTGTAAGAGGAATATTTGAGATATTCCCTATTTGTACTTATTTTAAAATGCCTTTGTCCAGATGTCTTATTCTGATTGAGAGGTACGGTTACCATCTTATTCGTACGCATGTACGTCCATGATAATCGCTTACATGACACTAATATAACTTCCTACGTCTTCCCCCAATAGTTTACACAATATCCAGTAGATGGGTTCTTCATTTTAGGAAGTTAGAGGCGTCTGCTATACCCACATAGGAATATTAATCACTCCCATGGGGCGGACCTCATAAATCTGTGCCAACCAACACCTAGGCACCTAGGCCCATTATTGCATACCCATGATTCCCAGACCTGACACCCCTCCACAGTAGTCATAACACATATTTAATGTAAGCGATAAAGTATGACGACACTTCTAAGCACTATCCACTCTCCGCATGTTGGGACATATGTCATACATTCTGTCAACCCATGTGTTATTACACTTGCACAAGCTACTGTTGCATGTACAGCTATATTGTAGTTGTGGATGACACTTCTTTGCAGCAATCATTACAGGACAGTGCGTGTATAGATTCACAATTTTTGGGGTCCTGCAAAGGACACCTATATCCATGTTTAAAGAGTAGGACTTACAGATCTGGCACACTGATACTTTCCAGGCAATAGTTGTGAGAGCAGCAGTGTATTTACCTTAATTGCATGTCTGTATGTCTATCCATACTAGCTATGGTGTAACCTATTTATGTACATGTGTTATATCTACGAGGACATTTGTTTATATGTTTGTTAGGTATATATATCAATTAATGTTGTATGTGTTTGAGTGTATATATATATATATATATATATATATATATATATATATATATATATATATATATATATATATATATATATATATATATATATATATATGTCTGTACATTCTTTATTTCATATATTTATTTAGTTTAAGTCTGTGGATATATATGACACATACAAGTCTTTAATTGTCAGGGTGTTCATGTGGTAATCTGGGTTTAGGCTTGTCCGCCTGCTGAACTGCCCTGACCGTGTTCAAATGTCAGACAAAGCACATGGACAGAGTTTGTCCATTTTAAACATTTTATCTGTGCTTACAGACACAGGTGTTTGGTCACCTGTCAGCAGCTTATAATGTTGGCAATACATAATATGGGTGGGGGTAGTTACAATACATAATCCACGGTGAGTGGTGTTCCCATTCACATTATTTTACCTGTGTTTACAGACACAGGTGTTTGGGCACCTGTCAGCAGCTTATAATGTTTGCAATACATAATATGGGTGGGGGTGGTTACAATACATAATCCACGGTGAGTGGTGTTCCCATTCACATTTGACTATTTCCTGTATTCATTCATACGAGGATTATTATTTTGGACATGAATTAACTATGAATTAACTACAGGTATGCAGTAGTACAGTAAACATATGTGAAGGTTTGTTACAGTAAAAATGTATGGACCTCTGTAATACTCGGGGACTACCCCACATCCTTCACAACATTTCATGCTAATGTACATACTATTATTCTGTGAACTTTCGAAGTTTGTGAGAGCAGTATTTACATCTGTCCCTATTTGTCCACCCATCATTTTAGGCTTTGTCCAGATTTTGTTGCTGTAATAGGTTGAGTGGTGGTGTCGGTATGTGATTGAGTTGAATATATACTGTTGATAATTCAGTGGGGAGTAGGGTTACCACCTCTTCCTCTTTGCGAGGGGAAGTTCCACTTTGGACAGTTGTGTCCTGCGACAAAACCTAAGACATGGCAAGTGCCCTGTGATTTTAAGACAAAGGTATATTTCTTATTTTCTTTAATAGTTGCTTGATAAAGGTATTTTGCATCTGAAACACATAACTATTATTTGGGATAGCATAAGCAATTCACATGCTATGACATAAGCTTTTATCTTGGCAAACAAGTGTAATTCTGTCCTTTGCACTGGCCGGGGGTATGTTTTATCCTGCAAATTCTCACATTTCTACAACAGATGTCCCACCTTGGGCATCTGAACAGGTGGCAACCCTAGTGGGGAGACCTGCATGGTGGACAGGTGTTCCATCCTGCGTAGTATGTTTTGCATGTCTGTCTAGAAACTGAACAGTACCGTGACTACACATACATGTTTTGTCTAGATGTGTACAGTACTAAACACCGTGGCATGTAAACAACTCTGATGTTTCAACAGGTTACTTATCCCACGCGGGATGTACACACATTTTGCCAGAACATGGACGCACGGGCATTTGGATTTACATAACTGTGATGGGATGTTTACACACGTGGGATACATATTTGCAATCCTGACACTGCCTAGGATGATACTTCCTACTACATATGGGGAATACTCGCTATGGTAGGTGTACGGCTGCGCAAGGCTGGTAGCTGGATTTGGTGGACATTCGGACATGGGTGCGGGTTATGTGCTATACAGGGGTTGTTGCGTATTGCATTTGC
The DNA here is from genome assembly GCF_019279795.1 of Protopterus annectens. Lineage (NCBI taxonomy): Eukaryota > Metazoa > Chordata > Ceratodontiformes > Protopteridae > Protopterus > Protopterus annectens. The sequence continues at coordinate 1,171,496,074 of NC_056739.1, read as the reverse complement.
ATGCATGGGTTCTGCATTTGGATGTCCCGGTTCCGCATATAGCATCCTATGTGTATGTGCCGGTTACGTTCCTGTTCATGTGTATAACACATTTTAATATTCATATGTTTGTGTGAGTTTGGTATACAATTTGGACTGTTAGGTTTCTTTACGGTTGTTATATGGCCACAACTGCCCAGCTGTGTACTATCACTACCACTGTGGGACTGCTGGTGACCCTGCCCATGGGGCTAGACATGTGTATTGGCGGCGCGCTGACATGATGCGCTTCACTTCCACTGGGTATAACTACTGACAGTGCAGTACATTACGGACACACGATTTTAAATATCATTTGTTCCATGGACGGAAACTCATATTGTGTTGCGTGCATTTCTGTTTGGTTCTCCATTTTGTGTGGTCGGGAACTGTCTTGAATGCTTTGCATACGTTTCATTATCCACGGACACTGATAGGTGCGATTACTATTGCTGGCAGACTATAATATTAAGCAGTTTAGGTTGCTCATCGACAGCCGACATTGACACGCCTCCGGGCGCAGCTTAGTAACACCCCATGCACTCACGCACGTGTCCTATGCACGTGGATGTGGTGGCAGCGCACCTTCATTAATATGCATATGGCGCTACTACACCATATATACGCCACACGGCCAGCGTAGGCCTTACACCGGCCTTGCACCGAGCTTCATGAATCCGGGAGATAGTTTACTCAAAGGCAAATCCTAAGCTCATGATATGTTTAATAATTACAGTGCATTTAGCACTTTTTAGCTGAAATCACTGGTATTTTTTATTGTGTTTTTTTTCAGTCATCGTTTTTTTCTGTTTCATTACTTTTCTTTCCTGGTTCTCTATGCTGGGTGATCAGTTTTAATATAAATAGTAAAATACTTGACTATTTAAAAACACAGAGATTCATACACTGTTTTGACAAAGCAGTAGGGATCCTCCATCGCGCTACCTCTTATGCACTCCACCAGGTTATACTGGCTTGATTTCTGGGGTACCAGTCTCATTTATTAAAGTAATTTCATCTCTATTTACATGTTTTAGTCCTCATACTATAGTTTCTGCCAAGAGGCAGTTTAGTTTAGTGGAGCAACTTTTCTGCATGGGTATCCACTGAAAAGTGGTTTCCAAACCATTTGGACTTTCCCTAAGTACAGTAATAATATATGCCAAATTGTAGGCTAGCAGTGCAAATGAAACAGAATGAATATGTTACCAGATCATGTAAATTGATCCGATTCCCAGTCTGGATTAAAATACATATCACTTAACTTATTTTGAAAGGCACAAAACCAAAAATCAGTTTTACTACCCATGTTTGTTGTTCCTTGGATTCACAGCACAATAGGAAGAAGGAAAAAAGGTGTATTCTAGCTTGTTCTTTCCTGTGTTGGAGATGCTAGTTAAACTTTCATTACATTTCCAGATATGAAGGAACTGTCTCCCGAACTATGTATGAGTCATGTGTACTAAGACCCTATTATAGGACTCAGAGCTCTTGTTCTTGTGCACGTTTAATGTGCATGTCATACTTACATCTGCCCTCTATGAGCAATGAGAGGAGATACGGGTATTGGTATCTACACTGGCAAACGAGTATGCAAACATCACGGTCTTCAATGATAAAATGTTTATAACATATGAACAGAAATCACATCAACCTGTGAACAGATGAATGCAGCTACAGCATTACACAAGTAATAAGAACAAGTCAAATCTCAGTGGAATCAAGTGAATTAAGGAGAACATAAAATGAATTAAACTGCATATGAGCATATTACAGGCAAATATGTCAGTTTTTAAAGACCAGTCCTATCCAGACCTCTCAAATGTCCCTATTTTTGGAGGTACATCCCTATTATTTATTTATTTTGTTTGTTTGCATGTTTGTTTACCGGGTAATGTCCGACTGGGCATAAGGTCCATTTTCAGTGGAGACCCAGAGAGAAAAGCTCCATACATACACATCGACAGTATTAAACAATCAAACTGAATTTGTATTAATCAACAATGTACAAAGCAAGACAGTAAAAGAAATTAGTTATATAACAATAATTAGCAAATTAACAAATAAATTAAATTTAACAAAAAATGGCACAGTTAGTGATAAAAACTGGCCACAGGAGTTAATAGTGAGAACAGTTTGACACAATAATTGCAAGATAGAAATGCAGTCTACATAACATTTAAAGACAAAGCAGTATATGTGTATACATTGCTAACTGAAACTGAGTGTAGACTCAAGATAGCCTTCAGCAGTTAAAAGTTGTAGCTGTGAGAATGAGCTACTTTAGGGTAATGTAAGGGAGTAGTAGGTAGCTTAGTCATGAGTATGACAGGTACAGAGCCAGTGCTGATTTACCCCTTCACAAAATTTTTTGAATCCCCCTAATCACATGTGATTTTTGAAGGTATCAAGTGCACACACGGACATACTGCATGACCAACATACTAGCAGCAGCAATAATTTAAAGAAAGAAGATAAATCTAGCATCTCATTTTTTTCTTAAGAAAAAATAAATTACCTTGTGTGGTAGAATTTTGTAATACAGTATATTAAAGTCTGCAGATTTTATGCTCTCTCTCTCTCTCATAATGTTCTTATATTTTTCCATCATTTTGTTACTCTTTTTTTTTTTTTTTTTTTTTTTTTTTTTTTTTTTTTTTTAAACATTTGTTCCTAAATGGTATCCCACATTCCCACTGGAAGTGGGACAAGTTATATGCTATTTGGTATTCAAACATTATGCTAATTAGATATCCAGATTTTTAGCTGGAACTTCCTACTTTTCAAGGTCCAAGAGGTATGCTTCTATCAACTGAATGTATATTGAGCTTTGGAAGATACTTAGAGTATTGTCACACTCGGTGACTTACCTTTTACTATTATCCTGCATAGCGCATAAAGTGCCAATTATCTTTTTTTCTGTAATTGATGAACATTTTTCTTTTATTATTTATCAGGCACCCAAAATTAATTTTCACTACTTTGGTGCCACTGAAAGTTAAAGAGAAACTGAAAACGTGAAATGTGTCCCTAGGCTTCAGTGGACGCATTCTGCGCAGGTACAGATTTGCATCCACTAAAATCTAAGAGCGAGCCCTTTGTTCATGACACCAAGGGAAATTCTAAATTTATTTGGGCAGTGGTTTTTAAAAAAAGCTAGCAAAGCTTTTTATTAAAAAAACACGGCCCAAATAAATACAAAATGATAGGGCAAGATGTATCATAGCAGTTAACTTTGTTGTCTACCGTGATGCACTCTTAAAGTGTGGCAAACACTTTAAAGCTCTCCATGACAAGGTGATGATAAATTCCTACATTAATGGTACAGATGGTTTTGGTTGTTGAATGCAGTTAAAGCTGACGTTTTCCACAAGTAAATGGTTGCATGTAAATGTGACTTGAATATAGTCATTGAAAATTTCTCTCACTGAAAACTAATTTGTTTTTTCCAGTGAAAGCTTGAAAGTCATCAAGGCACTCTGCATTACAGTTTGTTAGCATGTTTAAAATATACTGATTGTGAATTATTTTAAGTGCAGCCTTTTCAGTCTGTTTTCCATTATGTGCTCAGATGAATAATATATACTGCTCCTTAGTCACTCTCAAGAGTACAAAATGGCATGCAGCAATATTGCTTTGTATATTTCATTTACTTTTTACATCTTGCTTCTTGTTTAAGTGTTCACATCAATATAAGGGTTTTGAGCATGTGCATAAAAATACAAATTAATAACTGTTAATCTGTTTTTTTTTCTTTCACTTCACAGCTGTGTACCTTGCTATCAGCACATTTCTAATTGCCTTTATAAAAGATAAACTATTGTTGATCAAGTCAGGTGCAATAACTCCTCACTCAGAATGTGTGATCAGTATTGGAACAGCCTTTTAGCATATCCATTTACTCGCTCCAGACTGACAGGAGCAACATATTCAGGTCATTCCTCTAAAAGCACTCAGCCTGTTCTCTGATCATAACACAGCTCCACAGAATCATTTTAGCTTCTCAGAAGGTTCAGGTGTGCTGTGCTGTCATACTTATTGATACTACTACTGCATGCCCACTTAAAATGGCTGTTGTCAGTACTTCAAGCTGAATGTTCAAAATAGTACTCATCTAGTTCATGAAATGTAAATACTGTATATGAACCAATTCATTTTTTGTTAGTATACTGTTTATCTCATAAGTTTAATGAGGAAAATGTACAGAAAGTCCAGATACTACTTTCTAAAAACCCAGGCAAGCCACAGCCTCAGTTGTGCAATACTTTAAAGCTCCTTTGAAGGAGGCCCATGAGTAGTAGTCACATGACCCTGTAAGTACATACAAGTGTTCCAGATAAATGGCCTCTGAATGCCCACTGACTCTCTTAGTCCTGTCTTAATGCATTTAGGGTAAAAAAACAAGCCCCAGTAGTTTGAGATATGATATGATTCAGCCTATTTTTGGGAGCATCAGTACAACATAAGTTGATAATCTAAGTAGTCCTTAAAACCACTCATCTTATAAAAAAAACTCACGATCGTATCATTAAGGTTGACTGCATATTTGTTCATGTAAGGACTAAAACAACAAGTAGAAAGGTCACATAGAAAATCCACATAGGCAAACTCAACAAAAAGACCCAGGCTATCCAGGGTGTCCCCTGTGTGTAATAACTTAAACCTCCTTTGAAGGAGGCCCATGGAAAATATGTCAATGGCACCTAAAGGAAATAAGTGCTCCATTTTTGTAACTATTGAATGTTCTCTGAAGTTTTTCTTTTCAATAAGTCTTTATTGATGCAGTCATACCAGTAAAGCAAACCCAATAGCTGCAGACAATGGGCAGGATTCACGAAGGCTTGCACAGAGTGTAAGAGACGTGTAAGACTCCATGCAAGCCTCGCGATCCAGGAACAGCCCGAAACTCCGTGTAAGAGGCCAGCTAAAACGTCTCTTACACAGACTGGGCGTGGATATGCTAAATACCTCACTTGCAGCCAAAAGGCATGCAAATGAGGTAGAGTAGAGATCCACGAAACAGAAAGCAGCCCGTGTAAGAGCCGTTTTAGCTGCAGAAATGTACTCAGTTGACAACTGAGTAAGTTTCTGCAAAAATCACAATGGAGCCATGTCAGCTCCAAATAAAGGGTGCATATGTGTCAGGCAGCATGCCAATGGCCAAATATGTGGCCATTGGCAAGGTATCCTGATGCAAATATTAAAAAAATATAATTTTTTTGGGGTTTTATGCAATACATGGAATTACAATGCAGGGACCAGCAGACCAAAAACAACATGGCCACCGTTTAGTGGTTGATAAGGGGGGAAGCTGAGTCTAAGACATGTAACTAAGCATTAGTAGGCAATCTGATGTAAATGAAGGTTAGGATACTGAATCCCACTGTCACATAGCAAATGAGCACATTCTGAGTAGTGTAAGAGATACATAAGGGGGAGGAATAGAGTAGGAGATAGGTGACATCACAGGGGGGAATGGTAGAAAGAAATGCAGTTCATTGGAGGTCAGTGTTACATGACTGATGACAGACACAGATCATGGAAAGAGGAGTACCACAAGATAAGCATGGGAAAGTCAAGAAATGGAAGGTGTACACTGTTACTTACACCAAAGTTTCTTGCTGGGCGTGCATGTGCACGTGTGCATGCCATGAGGCGTGGGTAGGACAGTGTGCGCGCGTATAAGGCAGACTGAGCATGTGGGAGCGTGTTGGTAGACTTGTAAGACTGTTTGCACTAGTGTGCGCGCGTGTAGGGCAGACTGAGCATGTGGGAGCCTGTTGGCAGAGTTGTAACACTGTTTGCACTGGTGTGCACTCATTTTAACCCAAATAAGCAGATTCTGAACTGTGTAAGCATGTGTGCGCGCGTGTAAGTCACTGTGAGTGTATTTTTGCTGGTATGCACATTGCTCCCCCCTGAGGAAACATAAAGGAAAAAGGAAGCAACAGAATTAGTAGGAAGCTAGCAGGGAATACTGCTGGAGCTAGCAGATGAAAACAATTAGAAGCAGGCAATTACACAGGCAGAATAGTAGCTCAGCCAAGCACTTAAAACTCTGCAAACAGCAGTGCAGGATGTATCTCTCAAGAGACACTGCAAGACAAGAGTAAGCTATTAGAAGTGAAAACTGAAAAAGCTGAACTCAGAGCAGAAATGCTAGGGGCTGCCATAGCTGTCATAATGAGACATAGGCGACTTGCTGAGGGTGGTGACAATGCAGATGGTGCCAGACAACCCACAGTGAGGAGACAGAGAAGAGTGTACAGGCCCAGGGTCACCTACCACGGGTTACATGAGCTGGAGATAGTAGAGCGCTATAGAGTGGACAGAGACCTCCTGCAGCAAATTGTCGAGCTGTGCAGGCCACGCCTCACACACAGAACCAACAGAGGTGAACCCATCCCAGTGGAAACCAAGGTATGTGTTGGCCTAAGAATACTAGCAATAGGTACCTTCCAGAGACCAACTGGTGATATGATGGGGATATCACAGGCATCAGCCTCCAGGGTACTGCACCAATTCCTGGATGCCATGTCAGCACATGTCGGTGATCATGTATATTTCCCCAATGCCCGTGAGGTATTGGCCAGCAATATGCGTCTCTTCCAGCAAATAGCAGAATACCCTGAGGTAGTGGGTGCAATAGACTGCATGCACATATGCATCAAAGCACCAGCCGGTGAGCGGGGTAGGGCCTACATTAACCGCAAGGGCTTCCCCTCCATCAACTGCCAGGTCGTGTGTGATGCCCAGGGCATAATAATGAATGTGTGTGCTGGCTGCCCTGGGAGCTACCATGATTCCCACATCTGTCATTAGACACAGCTGTACCAGACATTTGCCAGTGGGGACATCCCACACGGACACCTAGTGGGGGATGCAGGTTATGCACTGGAGCCGTGGCTGATGACACCCATCAGAAACGCACACACACCTGAACAGGAACGCCATAATGAGGCACACGAACAAACACGTAATGTAATAGAGCGTGTGTTTGGGCTGCTCAAGTCACGGTTCTGGTGACTGGGCACATCTGGTGGAGCCTTGCAGTACTCACCAACTACATGTACCCAAATTGTCATGGTATGTGCTATGCTACATAATATGATCTTGCGAAAACAGCTGCAGCAGGACCAGCATAGGGCCGGGCCAAACAGCCCCCCACCATTGCCAAGGCCATCACAGGCAGAGCGTGACTTGGAGGAGGAACAATCTGAGCCTGCCCCAGTAGGCAGAAGAAGGTGTGCCCAGTATGCCCTGGCCTTGGCAAAGAGGGAACACATAGCACATACACTGGCTCAGTAGGAACCCTGGGAATGATACCCCTCTCTGACTTACTCAAATAATAACAGGGATGCCTAAAATGACATGACCTGCTCTCAAACATGTACAGGGAGTGTAATATGTGCATCCAACAGAGGCAGCCCTGCAGCACCACCTGAGGCATGAATGCCATGTGTTAAGTAATGTAACACCATGTACTATATGCACACTTGAGGACACTGACTAACATTCACCCTCACCAAGCATGAAGCCACAATATGATGATGGGATGATCAATTGCAATAATTGGCTGAAGTAATGCAGTTAGTCAAAGGGGAGCCAATGTGTTCCAGCCTGGGAAGACATGCTGAGCATGACATGATGCACCACCTGCTAGGGGTGGTGTGCACCTATCAGTCCAGGTCTCATGGATACTGGCAAAGGCTGTCAGTATCCACAGCGTGCCCTGAATAGATAAGTCTCAAAACACAAACCCACCTTCATAGGTACCACAAGGGATAAGAACCTAGATGTAATGCTACCCAATGCCAGAAGTCTAAACAGCAAGATGCGTGCAGTGTAAATGCACACAGTATGGAAAATGTTGATATCTGTCCTGTAACAGAAAACTGGGTCAAGGCTCACATCAGCACTCTAACACTACCAGGTTACACCTCATACAGTGCTGTACAGCCTCAAAACATGGAACAAGCTACAAAAGGAGGGTGACGAGCAATATTTGTCAAGGATAACCACACCCCCATGTTGGTACCACAACAAGAAGCAGCATGGACTAGCCATGGTCAAGTACCAGTGGCTAAAACCGCCTCCCAGTATATAGCCTGCTACAGACTACCGTCCTAACACCAGGAACTGCACCTGGCCTATGTTGGAATACATGAATATATCAAGCCCCCCAAACCACATTATATTGGTTGACTGAAAATACCCAGACATACACTGGGAGCATTATACTAGCACCAACATTGTAGGAGAAAAGTTCCTAGAATCCATAAACCAAAATGCCCAGGAACAACGTACCACTCCCACAAGAGGGGTAAGCATACTGGATGTGATAATCAGCAACATGGGTACTGGATGGCAAGATGAGAAGTGTATCCCTCACTGGTAAGACCAGACCATAGAGTAATCACACGGATATACACATCCTGACCACAGTCCCTGGCCAGAAAACCATAGTGAAAAACATGTGTAAAGCATAAGTTGCACCTCCAAACTGATGTGGAATCCATTAAAGGCCCTGTGCAGGTGCAAAATATGGGACACACCACAGAACCTGTTATACAGGCATTCCATGAACACAGCCAGGAATGCTTGGATTATGCAATCACAAATAACAACAAGACACAATGCCATACACGCAGGCATCTGGCATGCTGGACTCCAGCCATTACCAAACCATGCAAGAGAATGAAGAAGCTACTACATGATAGAGCAAACATAAAAAGGGAAGTAATCACTGATCAGTAGTATGGCAATAAAATATGTCCACACATACAATCCACTAAGGCCAGCTACAACAAGTAGAATCTGTGAATCCTGAGGCAATGTTACACCTGCCCCAAGTACACAGACAACCCTCAACTCCCCCCAATAAATACAAATATATGTGAGAGATGCAACCATTTATCCAAACCGGAGGCTGAGCTCCCCCAACTCAGTACTGTCAAAACTAGTCAGGAGGAGAAGGTAACCACACACACCACAAACCCAGTCCCACATAGACCTATCACAACTGTAAACCAAACACATAAACACAGAAAAACATTCCTGGAGGCCCTAACTACAAACACACCACACCAAGAGAAGCCTCCAAAGCAGACCCCCCAAGCAACCACAACCTCCAAACATAGCACATGCAACACATAGTACACAAAGCTGGTGTGCCAAACACTCACAGGCCAGAAGGAGAAACAACATGCCTGATACAGTTGTAATAGGTGTCTCTATAGGCAGACACACTGCTGTCCCACTCACCAGACTGAACAAGGGAAAGGGTACAGTAAGCTGCCTGTAGGCTGCTACAATACGCCACATAACACAAGTACGCAGGTCACCCCAAATCAAGTAGAAATATGATGCAGTCATTGTCCATGCTGGTGTGAATGACCTGAGATGTACCTCCCTGGACTACATGAAAAGAGACATGGATGAGCTCTCTGAGTATGTACTCCAAGCTGGTATGACACTGGCCGTTTGCAGCATCCTACCCTCACGAAGAATGATGCCACAGTACACACACAGAATGATCAGCTTTAACAGGTGGCACAATTACAGCTGTCAGTCCAAGAGGATCTAATGTCTGTCTGCTTGAGATGTCATGCATGACAAGCCATGCTGCTGTTCCAGGGATGGCTTGCACCTGTTACCCCTGGGCGTCTGGATATTGGATAAGGCTTTTGCCACCTCCATAGAGCCGTACGTAGGCAAGGCTGAAAAGACTAACCCACCACCCTAGAAAACATAAGTGGTAAGAAACATAAGGGTAATGCTGACCAATGCCAGATGTGTAAACCGCAATATGCATGCTCCTGAGGCCCTTCCCAGTATGGAGAACATCGATGTCTGTGCAGTGACAGAAACCTGTTGCAAGCCTACTGACAGCAAACCAGCACTACCAGGTTATACCTCATATCATGCATTATGGCCCCAAAACCTGGACCAAAACATCAAAGGAGGGGGAGTATCCATATGCAGCACAGACACCCATACGTTCAGGTAACTGACAATGCACAAAGCAGTGGAGACCACCCATGTGCACCTAACTGTAGTCAAAACTGCTGTACAGTCTGTAGCATGCTACAGACCACACTCTCACACACAGGAACCCCACCCAGACATCCTGAAGACACTGGACAGTATGAATGTCCCACCAAATACCAAACAAGGTACTCACAAATTACCACATAGGTGGTAAGCCATTATGTATGCAAGGAGTAATCAGGGACCTAGGGACACAAGTGGACAGTAACCTGTTATGTGACACTGACATTGCCAATGTGGCTAGGAAGACTGTCTGTACTGGACACCGTATCATGAAAGGATTCACATCTACATCAACAGAGGTCATTCTGCCCCTGTACTGTTCTCTTATCAGACCCATAATCTAGTACAATGACTCATATGGGATGTACCTTACCTGACACCTGCAGCGGTTAGAAAGACCTCAAAGGTACCTCACCAAGAGGATAAAGGGTCTCAAATATATCTCATACGCTGCCTGGCTGTAGACACCCCAGCTGAATGCAGTCACATACTGCCTACACAGAGGCATTGTATGTCTGTTGTACAAGGCCATGTCCAACACAGGAGTAATGGACATGCTCCACCCCAGGAAAATCAAAGCCATTGGAGCTGTGAGAGTGACAGATGTCAACCTCAACACATAATGAAATAGGATGTGCTGGAGGGACAGATGCATAACCCAGAGGCTCCCCACACCCTGGAACAGGATCCCACTCCATGTTAGACAGAGCCCCTCACTGACACCCCTCAACAAGAATATTGCCAAGTGGATGGATGATCTTAGATGTACACTGGGGGTCTTCACTGTGTCACGTCCAGACAGAGGCACAGTAAAGTAAATCATAAATGGCCATACTATTCACATAGCAAGGGGCGGCGAAAGACACACACACTCTGGCTAGGCTTACAAATGCCCTAGGGTGGATAGCTTAGTATGAACCTATGAACTTATGAAGATACAAATTGTACAAGACACTAAGGATAATTACAAGGCTTACTCAAGTGATGCTAGGAACCATGTTGGGAATTCACAGATATGCTCCGAATCACCCAAATATTACAAACAACATACCAAACACACACACATATTGCCAACATACAACCTGACAGGTGCAGTGCAAACCCACCCCCCAGAATTCAAAATTTCTATCCCAGCAGACTGCTGGCCCCCCTGACGTTGCAGATGCTGAGGTAACAGCCAGCATCTACAAGCAAAACACACAGCAGCAAAGGTATGAGATGGTGTCCTGGGCTGAGTCCAACATGGACTCCAAGAAGAATGGAATGCCAAATCACACTACTGCTCAATGTCAGCCTTACCACAGGATATGTACCCAAAGAGAAGTGTACAACAACAGTGGTCCTTCTCAACAAAGGTGTTGCCTGAATGGATACTGCAAACTACCACCCCAGGATCCTGACAAGCTTGGTCTGCACAGCTATGTAAAGGATCAGCATGTACCGCAGACATAAAGCTATCAGGGACCTACTGACACCGGACCCTACCCAGTGTGGCTGTCGTAAGTGCAGATCCTGCCCCTAAACATGTTTGACCCATTTGAAACAGTCATTAAGGTCATTGATGAGGGCAATGTGGTCCACACAGCGTAGCTGGACCGTGCAAATGCTTCCATACAATACCCTACGTGTTCAGTATGGGTATGTTTACCAGCTTAAACATAAACCCCTATGGCAGTAGAGGGGTTGGAAACCAGACCAAGGACAGAACTGACATGGTCAGACATGCTGCATCCATGTCAGACTACAAGTGGCATCCTACAAGGCTTGGTCCTGGGACCTCCCTCGTTCCATATATATGTCCCATAGGTACAGGCCAACATGGAAGGACTGTGACTGAACATGTATGCAGAAGAGTACAAACTGCCCACCATATCTGACCCCAGCTGACACAAGCATCCCACAAAAGGGCCACATAGAAACAGACAACTGGTGCATAGCCATGTCAGCAAGCTAATTGCAGAAATGTGTATAGTCAACCACCGTGGATATACAGTAAGTGCCCACCAATTACCACACAGGTGTTAACCCATTACGTACCTAACATGTAATGAGAGACCTGGGGACACAAGGTGATAGATATCCTGCATTGGACAAACATGTGGCTGTAGTGTTCACAGAAACATACCATATACCCACCTAATCATGAAGGTTGTCAGATCTAGATAAGGGGAGGTCACTGTGGCTCTGCAGTCATCCTTCATCAGCGTTACAATTGACTACAATAGCCCCTGTGGGATGTACCTCAGCAGACAACTCCATCAACTGTAAAGTCCACAACAGTACCTCACCAGGAATAGCAAAGAGCTTGAACAGATGCCATGTGTTGCCTGATTAAACAAACTGCAGCTCCACACACTGCCATACTGCCCACCCAGAGGCAAGCTGTGCCTGATGTATAAAGCCATGTCCAAGTTGGAATCAATGAACATGCTGCACCTTGTACAATCTGAATATCAGTGAGCTATGCACATGAGAGACCTGAACCCCAGCACGTACATACATAGGACAAGCTGTACTGAATGATCCATAACACAGAAGCCACCCCCACTCTTGAATAAACTCCCAGTACAGGTTAGCCAGAAAGTCACCCATCGACACTCCTCAAGAGGAATCTTGATGAGTGGATGGGAGATGGTAGGTTTACCCTGGGTATCACTGTTATGTCACAGGTAGATGGAGGCACAGTATACTAACCATGACATATGTCATGGCAAACTCCAGTTACAATGTGTGTCAAAGGACAAACACACTCTCTGACTAGCATTAGAAATGGCCAGGGCACATCGCTAGTGTTTGCCAATGTCCACCTATGTTGTGGAATACACTACCAATGTTGGACAACCTGGTTTAGGTAGTCCATATCTGAACATAATGCAACATGGTCATATGTGCACAACTGGCCCCTACACAGTCTGTTGTGCTCACTATGAAGATTTAAAGCAGTGATAGGGCTAAAGCCCAGGATACTGTCCACCACAGTGAAAATACAGAACCAGTACACTATACGGTACTACAGTGTTAGGTCAGTATGAAAGGATGTTGACAACTGTATGCAAAGTATCCCGTGCAATCCCTACAGGCACAGTATAATCCCTGTTGTGTTCAGACACGAAGCAGTTGGCCAGTAAGTACACAACATGACACCCAACACACAACCATAAACGTGAGATATTGTTGAAGTTCACACTCACCCAAATATGTGGTGGACTGCAGAGTTCAACATATGGAAAGCTCACACTGGGCATGCTCGCACACTTTGATAAATGAGGCATACGTCAGTCAACATGCCATGGAAAGGCTGAACTGGGCATGCTCACACAACTGTCCCTTTTGGCAACTGGGAAAACACTCTACAGGATGCACATTCCCCTTTCTAAACACTGATGATGTCAGCACCCTATAAGTCCAGCAGGAGAAGGTAAACCTCCCAGTAATGCGAATAGCGCACTCTGCTAATGTGTCTTTCTCAAGTGTCATAACATAGCTAGGTAGGGGTTTGAATCCTGCAAATGGCAAGTGTGTGGATAAGGGGAGTGTGTGTGCTGGCAAGTCTGTATGAAAAATATGTGCATTTTGGCAATTAGGAGAACACACTACATGATGAACATTACCCTTTCCAAACACTGATGATGTCAGCACCCTATAAGTACAACTGGAGAAGGGAAACTTCCTTGTAATCCGAATAGCACACTCTGCTAATGCATTTCTCTCAAGTGTCATAACATAGTTAGGTAAGGGTTTGAATCCTGCAAATGGCAAGTGTGTGTGTTTGGATGAGGGGAGTTTGTGTGTGTGCAATTCTGTATGAAAGACATGTGCTTTTTGGCAATCAGGAGAACACACTACATGATGCACATTACCCTTTCCAAACACTGATGATGTCAGCACCCTATAAGTACAGCTGGAGAAGAGAAACCTCCCACTAATCCGAATAGTGCACTCTGCTAATGCGTCTCTCTCAAGTATCATAACATAGTTAGGTAGGAGTTTGAATCCTGCAAATGTGTGTTTTTGGATGAGGGGGGTTTGTGTGTGTGCAATTTTGTATGAAAGACATGTGCTTCCTGGCAATCAGGAGAACACACTACATGATGCACATTACCCTTTCCAAACACTGATAATGTCAGCACCCTATAAGTACAGCCGGAGAAGAAGAACCTTCAAGTAATCCGAATAGTGTGCTTTGCTAATGCGTCTCTCTCACATGTCTTGACATAGTTAGGTAGGGGTATGAATCCGGCAAGTGTGTGGGGGGGTAGTAGGGTGTGTGTAATTGCAAGTGTGAGAGAACAGTTTCTTTTGGCAACTACTACAATACACCAGATGCTGCATATTCCCCCAGTAAACACAGGTGATGTCACCACACTATCAGTACAGCCAAACAGGGCTAATTGCCCAGTAATGCCAATAGTGCGCTCCGCTACTGGGTCTATTACCACTGTCAGAGCACAGATAGGTATGTTTTGGAAACCCACAACTGCCACGTGTGGTTGTGTCACACAATATGACCATGTGTGGGTTGTTGTTCATAACAATGCATGACATTGCTTAAACCAGCAATGGCAATGCACACATGATGTATGTGTGTGACAAATACACATATATACCTGTGACCTTCAGTAGTTACCATGTCTGACACGTGCCTCAAGTGGATAAATGGATTTGCAATGCATAACATTATGACCATGTCTTACTGTGCAGGGGCCGCATGCGGTATGTGTATATACAGTGTGAGTTGTATATGGTATAATCCTAACAGCAGGGGATACACATCTGGTCTGGGCCATATAGTCTACATGTAGTCGATGAACAAGTGCTGCATGTTCCCACCTGTTGTGGGAGTGGTAACATGTTTTTCCACTGCAATTCAGTGACTACATGCTGGGAACCTTTCAGCTAGTGTGTTGTAGCTACAGTAATGCTCACACACAATGTTCGGCTGGATGCAGTCCAGCCATATAAAGACATATCTAGAGACTGTTATATTGCCAGTGTTGTTAGGGAGGACAGATGGGTTTCCTGTGTATGGGAGGGTTGTGTGTGCCAGGCTATGAACCAGAAGGCAGTCCAACACACTGCTAGCTGCTCATGGATAGGCCCTGATGCTTTGTGCTGTGCCAACAACATGGAGGTGTGTGTATCTGTGGTGCTTTGAGATACCACCCCCCCCGTCCATGTGTGTTACATGTGTAGGGGACGACAGGCATGGTATGAGGTATAACCTGGCAATGATGGGTTGCACCTGTGAGCCGTGAATCAGGAATCTGTTACTGCACAGATATTGCAATTTACCGTGCTGAGGACAGTGTCCAGTGCATGTATCTTGCGGTGTACACTGCTGGTGTTGTGTAGCATTACTGTTATTGTCCTATCCCGTGTGATACCCGCGGAGGTGGCTATGTAATCTGTGTCCTGCAGCAAAAGGCACTATGTGTGTATCAAGGGGCTTCGCCAATATACAATGGCCCATGGATGTCACATGCAAGCTGCCCCTCGCAAATCCTTGTGGCTTCCCTAGCATGTAAGCACACGTTGACAGCCATTGGATACCCTATGAATGACATTGGAGATTGAGCAGAATGCAGACATAGAACACCCTTCCTACATATTGTGGTAGCATACCTGGTGAGGGTATGATGGCAACCAAGGTCAGGCTAATACTGGCCCATGCCACATGCTGAGAGAGCCCTTCTATGTTCCCTATCATGTAGTTCAGGGAGGTACGTCTCAGGTCATCCATAGTGGCATGGACAATGACTGAGTCATATGTGTCCATGCCTCTGACTGACCTGTATGCATGTGTTTTGTGGTGGACCATAGTGCCCCACAGGCATATCACTGTGACCTTCACCATGTACAGCCTGTTGAGCAGGACCCCACTGCAGCAGCCAAGAGAGGTACCTGACACATCTGTAGCAGGTGTTTTGTGTAGCCCTACAGGCTGTGCGTGTGTGGCACACGGGATGTGTGTGCCATGTGTGGCATGTGCTCTGTTCCGACTTAACGTATGCCTGTGTGCCAGCTGCGGATGTTTCTGATGCTCAGGCAGGATGCTATTCTGAGTCATCAAGTATGCCGCAGTGTGCTCGGATTGCTGTCAGTGCAGGTCTATGTCAGACTGGTATTGTAGTCACTGTAGTATGTCATGCCACCTGACAGGGTATGGCAGTACTGGGTTCAGAGTGCTCAGTCCCCAGATTGGCTATGTGGTGGCATCTCACACATGTGTTGTACGTTCCTGGCCAGGGGAGAGGGTTGACTGCATACATGTGGCAGCTGTGACATTGCCACATGACTCACATAAACCACAACTGGACCATAGAGGTGATTCACAGGTTACCTTTGCACATGCTACCATAGTAGTGTGATTGCCATGGTGATTACCAACACATAGGGCCAATGGGGAACAACATACTGAAGGTGAGTATGTGTGGGTGTACTGCTACTGATTTCATAGCACTGGCATATATGACTGCACATGTGGGTAAATGCCAGGTAAGTCATATGCAATGTGTCACAGGCAACGTACATGCGAACAGGACAGACAGTGACATTCTGTCAGGTGGAAAATTGACATACGTATAGTACGCTATGCAGATGTCACTAGGAATCCACAGAAGCTCTGTAAATCTGCATTGCAGGTGGAATCAGTGTTCCAGGGAACCTCAAGCAAACATGCATGCAAACAAAGCTACAGTAAGCAGGGCTGGAAGTAGTCCATTGTACAAAGAAGGGGCAACACTTCCAGTAGGTAACAGTGCAAATATGCAGGCACTATCAACATGTACCCAGGAATGCACAGCTCAGATGTCCATGGTAGAACTGATATTATGTCATATTTAATTGTAATTTGAATTAAATTGGTACTGCACACATATCAACATGTGCAAACATCCACATTGCATAGTTGTTGTGGGCAACATGCCACCATTAGTGTACATGTCCATCATTGTGTATCACTACTTGCATTGGCTTCTCCCCTGTGCTACCTATGTATGTGGCTAACTGTTGACATCCTTACCACCGGTATGCAATAATGTGCAGCTTTTACACTATGGTACTTACTATGGGTGTAGATAACAATTCAGGACAGTCATACAGTTACTGCATCAGGCATGCTGGGATATACACACAATCATATCAGCACACTGTACTGTTACCAACATGATACTAGTAATATACTTCTATGTAGTCACCCTGTGCATCAGCAACATGTTTACCTGTTCCTGCACTGATGTTGGAGATTGCAGGAGGTGGCACAGTTTCATCATATGCACAAGGTGTGAATTAGGTATGCCTGAGTCTGCCACTGATACCACCAATTGACATGTATGTGTATGTGTGTTGGTGAGGGACAGCGGTACAGGGTGGGGCATTGTTGGTGCAGTGTGTGCATGTATGTGGTAGCCCTAGGTGTTAACATTTCGCATGTGTGTATGCATGCACACAGTTCCACCTCATGGCTGCCATATACTGGAGTTTGTGGACAGTCACAGACTGCACCTGGCAGGTCATACAGATCAGTGTCTGTGGGTACGGACATGGTACCTGTGCCTGGCAGGAGTGCTACAGACCATATCCGGTACTAAGCCAGACTGGGTACTGTCATCAGAAGTGGGAGTTTGTTGACTGGACACAGGTTCCTGTTGGAACTGTCCAGAGCCATGTGCACGTGGTCTCCTGGGGCAGTCTGATGACAGCACAGACCCAGCATTGCTGGGGCTGCTGCTGACACTATGGGGGCATCCGCGGGCCTGTTGTCATCTGCGCCGAATGCCAGCTGCTGCTGTTGCTGGCATACGGCCACGTCGACGCCGCAACCGTCCACCATTGCCCTGGCTCATGGACATGTGGTTGTGGAACTGCTGTAATATGTCCCCACAATGTCTGTCTATGACTTTGGTGAAACTACTGATAGCATCCACGATGTCACGCATACTGTCAGTCATGGATGTGCGACATGCTCTCAGCTCCCTCAGACCCTGTCTGGTGTACCTTTCCATACGTGACTGTGCCTGCATGACAGCCCGAAACATAGCTGAGGTTGACAGACCTCTTTGGGCACGTCTGCCAGAGGCAGTACGCTCACGGATGCTCCCACGAGAACCAATGGACAACTGTCTGTGTGGTACCATCTCAGGACCCTGCCCACGGCTGCTGTGTGTGGAAGCATGTGCCACAGATACCACATTACCCTGGTCAATGCCCACTGTATCCTGCCCATCACCTAGGGACAATGGTTACATAGGATGTACTGGCAGGATGACTGTGCGCAATGATGGGGTTGACAGCTGTGTACTGTCAATTGGCTGACCAATGACGGACCCTGACACACCTTCCTGTGCCATTACACAGATATCATCATTATCAGTACCTGTGGCACCAGATTCAGGTTCCCTGCTGCAGGACATCAGAGCAGCACCAGAACCTGTGGGAGGAAGACAGAAAACGCAGTTTACAATGTTTACACAATGTTACCAGTGATGCACTAATGCACACATGCACACATGCACACGTGGACACATGCACACATGCACACGTGGACACAGGCACACATGCACGCATGCACACATGCACACGGGCACACATGCACACATGCACACATGCACACGTGGACACACGCACACATGCACACATGCACACATGCACACGTGGACACACGCACACATGCACACATGCACACCCCGCAGTATACACACAGAGCACTACTGAGTTACACTATTATTACTAGCACTATCAGGACTATTATAGGTATTGTTAAAACACACACACCAGCAAGGATGATCTGCCTTGCTGTAACACCGGAGGGACCTGCAGAAATGAGGGGATTAATGTCAGTGGGCACAACTGTGCCATTGATACTGCGTATGATACAGTTCAGTAGTACACCAGTTGCCTTTCACATGTTAGCTGCTGATATTGGCAATATCACACCTGCACAATTACATACTATGTTGACAGCTAAATACCATGGACACACCTTACACATGCATAAACTAACAGTGTACAGAACAGTCAAGTGTACATATGGCATATTACCTGCACGCTCCATGTCGTGTTGCTGTGTGGATCCAGCCTCCATCATAATGCAGGTGTGTTGCTGTTGATGTTCCTGGGCTGGAGCCACAACACTTAGGAGTAGCCTCCAGTCTGGTGAGGGGGGATGTGTGGCCACCCCACCTCCTGTGGCGACCTGTTGCCTGTGGATATCCGACGCACGCTGATGGACATTTCTGATTAAATCACTGCAGTGATGTCGTACCTGCTCATATGTCCTATTATGCGTGCCAATGTCATTTACCCTACGGACACGGTCTTGCCACAGTGCAGCGCTCTCCTGCTGATTCTGGCTGGTGTGGGAAAACAGTATGTCATAATCCTGCACCAGGCTCTGGTGTATCTCTTAATCTTCTGCAGCAGAGTAGGCAGGATTTCGCTGATGCACCATGTCCCTGAAAGAGAACACAAACAGGATATCAACAAACTATGTCAGCAATATATGGCACACATACTATACATGATACTCAACTGTAGTGATATACTACTACTCCCATATGTAGCATGTGTGTGTCTCTTGGTGGATACACATGTAAATGGCCAGATATCAGTGCCCAGCCAACACCAGAGCAACAATACCCGTCACATTCCATACAACATAGTACCAAGCCCCATCGGTCAGCACACTGAGACAGGTCCAATGCACAACCTCACTCTGGGGGTTCATACCAAGGTACTGTATGTGGAACGCCATCCACTAGTGTGATCTGGACACAAATTAATCGGCCTGGATATACATATCCCACCACCAGCACAGTAGACTACTTTGATATATATGTGAATAGACAGATTTTCACTTGTTAGGACTGACATGGTATCCATGCAGTCCACTTGGCCAGTGGAAGCCACAACTCACAGTGCTGACCCCTTTGCGAATGCTTCCCATGGACATCCCAAAGAATGCATGGAACATGCACACACATTTCTAACCCAGACCCTATGCACAAAGGTTAAGCATCCTGTCTGGTGGACCCCAGCCAAAGGCATATTGTATAATGATAGAAGGAGGCTACTGCAGGACAGAGCAGATTCACATAAAGGGAAGGCATCTGTGGTTGGCACTGGCAATAAGCTAAGGTCTCTCATAACAACATCCATGGCCAACTCTGAGAGGGAAATGGCCACGGACACTATAAATAACCACAAGGCCTTCTTCAGTTTTGTTAGACATATGGACCAAAAGCCTCAGATATGCTCTGAGTTACTACACACCTACTTAACATTCACTGAACCCACAGATATTGGCAACATTCTAGCAGACAGGTTCAGTGCAAATATCCCCCATCCCTCTCCCCCACACTTAGAAATACTTATCACAGCTGAATGTAACCTCCCTATCATCTCAGATGTCCAGGTGAGGGCCGCCCTCAGCAAAGCAGAACACACAGCATCAATGTGGCCTGATGGTATCCCTGGATGTGTGCTACGTGAACTCCAAGAGGAGATACAACCGCATGTAAAACTGATATTTAACCTTGGCCTTACTACGGGATATGTACCTGAACACTGGCATACAGGAACAGTGGTCCCACTCCACTAAGGAGGCACCTCTACTGACCCTGGGAACTACCACCCCATAAGCTTAACCAGCCTGGTCTGCAAAGTTATGGAATGATTCATTATGGGACGCATATACAGCGATATTGGGTACCTGCAGACACTTGATCCCACCCAGTTTGCCTTTGTGATGGGCTGATCCTGCCTTTTGAACCTGGTTGACCTTTTCAAAACAGTCACTACAGCCAGTGATGAGGGCAAAGCAGTCCATACAGCCTACCTGGACTTACCTAAGGCCTTCAACACAGTACTCCACTCAGGCATCATAGACAAGCTCATCAGCTTACATGTTACTACATATGTCACATGATGGTTGCACACTGGTTGAACTACAGAATCCATAATATCAATATTGCGGGAGCCATGTCAGACTCAAAGCCAGTCACATGTGGTATCCCACAGGGCTCTGTCCTAGGACCCCTCTTGTTTGGCATTTACTTCTCAGATGTGAAAGCAAACATGTGCGGGTTGTGGATGACAAAGTTCCCAGATGACTGTGAACTAAGCGCCATAGTCGTTACACCAGCTGACACACACATCCTACAGACAGGCCTCACTGAAATGGACAACTGGTGCCAGAATCATGGCCTAACACTGAATGACATGTAATGTATAGTCATCCACTTTGGGTGAAACTACGTGCACACAACTTATCACATAGACATACATATAGATACAGACCAATAACACATATGGAGGGTTCACAGTATGTAGACTATTAACTTGTTACTTTACATTACCTGTGTTTGTTGCAGCTGGTTGCGTTACCATTACTATAGCTTCCTGGTGCTGCTAGCCCAGCTTGATACTGACACTGATGACAGCTTCAACTTAGTTTGTCTTACGTGTGTTTTTGTTGGTGTTCTTATTTTCTTTTTTTCTTTCTTTTTTTTTTATTTCTCTCTCTCTCTCTCTCTGCCTCCAGACGGTGCAATGAAAGTATTGCATGTGTGGAGTGGGAGTACAGGATGCTTTTGTAGGTATCTGCATAAGTCCATGTGATGGCCTCTGCACCAATTGTAAGCCAGCATTTGCTAATTGCATGCAGCCAGTTGTGTACTGATTGCAGTTCTCACTGTGATTTCAGGACAGTGCTTTAAAAGGGTATGTGAGATAGACGGTGCCCTTTCAGATTGTAAGGGCGGGGACCATGCTGGTATGCTGTGGACACTGTTCTGTGAGTGTAAAGGTTAGTATCTCTCTCATGATTCAGGCTGTGTTGTAGATTCACATTTCTCCATTCATCTCTCCTGTTTCCTGTACTAAGTGTGTATGTACACTGACACCTACAACTATATATATATATATATATATATATATATATATATATATATACATTTATATATGTATAATAACTGACATTATTACCTACTAGCTGCCAACTAGCATGGCTGTTTCTGTTCACACACTACTATTATAGAAATCCACTACATTTTACAGTAAATATACATGACATGCTTTGTGTACTACACATTCTATATTCCCTTTACATTCATTCCTACTATTACATGATATATTTATTGTAGCACAATGTTTTTGTATAACAGTCATAGCTTAGTGGTAAGTCATGCAGACTACTGTTTCCAAGGTCCTGGGTTCAGGACTGACCGTGGGATTTTATTTTGCTTTTGAACTGACTACAGGACCTGTCAATCAGAGTGACTAAGGCACTTTTAAGCAGTTGTAACCAGGTTAGCGCTGGTTTGCGCGGATCTCCCGCATGCGCACTGGCGTTCAGCTGCGCACACACCCACTTACGACCGCTTAACAGTGCTTACTCTGGCGCACACCCGCACTATTTTCTTTGAAAGAAATGAAAATGGGGAGACAGGAAAGTGGTGAAAAAGGGGTCAAAAAGAGGGTAAGACAGTAGGGAAACAAGCTTGGGTTTTGCAGGAGGGATGTAGGTAAGGCCTATAGCTGCCCATTTCTTCATCAGCAACAGCTGTGCATATGTTTGTAATTTGGTGTGACATTTGAAACCTTCCACCCCTGAGAGAGGTGTCAGGACAACAATAATACTTGTACAGCCAATTGTAATTGATAGTTTCTATGTCTAGCAGACATGTGTGCAGAATGGGTAGCTATGTATGGGGCATAATTTTTTTGTGGGTACAGAATGCCTTTTTTTTTTTTTTCAGGTGAGAGTGGTATGTCAGGTAAAGGAAGTCAGTATAGCTGGGGAGGTAGGTTGGGTAGGTCAACAGACAAGACAAACAAGATGCATACAGGGGCGGTGTATGACACGTGTGGGGGGGGTTACACAATTGACAGGGACGGATGTTTGGATATCCAGAGCCCATGAGCCCACAGATGGCAACAGTGGAACTGATATCTCCACCCGTGGGCAGTTGCCACTGTTTCTTCACTGCCCAGGATGTGGCTGTGCTGGGGGCTGTGTAGGCCGGGCAACAGGCATGCCCGTAAGTTGTGCCACCCGTGCCTCAAGCTGGCATAGGGGCCCAAGAACAGATTCCTGGATCTCCCTACGCACCACAGTCCGGATGCTATGGAGGGTTAGTGGTGGTTCTCCTCCGGCCACACTTGCAGAGGGGGGACGGGCCCCATCCCCTGCAGTGCTTCCACATGCAGGTGGTACAGGGCCACCGGAGGAGGGTCCAGACTGGGCACTAGTGCCAGGTGCACTCGCCAGTTGAGGTGGGAGAGGTGGGTACGCTGGAACCCGCCTTCCCTGTCGTCCTATGTTTTGCATTATGTCATGACAGTTTGGGTTAGTAACATACAATACCATTCGCAATTAGTTGTAACAGTATGCATTAGTATTCCCATTAACCAAACACCCAGATATTCACACCATTGAACAGCGAGCATAACACATGCATAATTTGAACAGCAATACACAGTCCAACAACATGCAGGGTTGATTGATGGCAACAGGCCACCAGGTTTGGATGTATGAACAGGGCAGATGCATCAACATACATGCAAATATGTATGACCCAACAGGACAAATGTCCAGGGGTGTTAATTGTGATTGCACATATCAATTTCACGTGGAATGGATTATATGTGGTTATAGGGTAGGGTGAATAAAATATAATTAACACCTTCAAATACCAATACATATGCTGTACATTTCTAATAGCTGCAGATATATACACACTACTGTTCTACCTACAGTTTCCTATGTGATAACTACTTCAAGTTGGTGATAGGACTGTTACTGCTACATCAGTATACATTTTATTGTTATTCATACACGTTCATATCTGGCTTTGTTCAGCTACATCATCCTGCTACATTTGCTTTATATAGCTATAGACAACTGTGGATGTTTGGTATTTCAGACAATCATACTATCTGCATATTGCAGACTGAGAGCAACATATCCAGATTTTGGGATACACATTCCAGCTGCAGCAACATTTTAAACATATTTCGCAGTTTGATTCTGCTTGTCACATTCATTTCATTCTGTACTGACTGCAGTATACTTTATTCAGGGGTTATTACTACTTTATTGGTGGATTCATAACTCTTTCTCACACTCTCTCACTTGTTTTAATTTTACAATTCAGGATGGTACTTACTTCTAGGCTTTATTGACATGTTTTACCTGTAGTTATTACAATCCTTTCCAACAGTCTCACTTCTGTCATGTTTCAGTATTTCAACAGGGATATATTTCACACATGTGATTTGCTCATCTTCTGCAGCTGTACTTTTCAGCCTGCTGCAGGTTATGTACTATTATATTACAGGTGGGGCATCTTTATTTCAGACTTTATTTCAGACATTTTCATTTTTCTGTTTGGATTACAGACTGCAACACACTTTTGTAATTAAGCAATACTTGCAAACACTCTTACACTGTTACTTGCACATTTTATTACTTAGTGACTACACTGCACTCTTTTGCTAACTGTCATACTTTTATATTTCTTTACAGTTACTGGGAGAGGATTACTGACCTGCCTGGTGGTGCAACCGCACCAGCCTATCGCCATAGGCTCTGCGGTTCGCAGAACGGACACCTGCAGCTGTAATATAAATGAAGTAATATTGGAATACACATCTCCATAATATCAGCTAGTTTAATTTCTTACATACATAACTAAATGTAACTTACTCAGTAGTGGGGCGTTGGGCATTTGCCGGACCTCCTGGATCCAAAGGTTCAATTGGTCCTGCTTACGTCTCTTCAGGTCCGCATGGTGGTGACGGACCTGCTCACCAGTCCTTGGAATCCCTGTGGCACTGGTGAGATCATGAGCCAACCAGTCCCATGCCTCAGCCCTATATGCTCCCCACAGGACCTGGCCCTGCATGAGTTGGGCCTCATGATTGTGGACAAGGAGCCAGACCATATATCTGGACTCCTCAATGCCCCACCTCTGTGCTCGAAAGCAACTACCCTCACCTACTCCTGACATTCTGGCTGCCAGTTAGTTCTACAATCGGTTATGCTGTGTATTCCCACCTATGGGGCTTATATATGCTGTTTTTCCCACACTTATCTGTGATTGGCCATTTTGGAATTGTATCAGCTTCACAAAACCTGCTTTGTCATGCTCCACTTTCTATTCATTCCTATATATTTGCTGTTACTGCATTTCTAAGTACAGCTGTTATGGCTTAGTGGTTCAGTACCTTGACTATGGTGCATGGTGCCCTGGGTTCAAACCTGGCCACTGCCTTTTATATTTTATGACTGTCTAGACAGGCTAGGGGGTGTGTCTGTGTAAAGGCAGTTTTGTTACAGCTTGCTCAACGTTGCCCGTCGGTTAGCTTGTTGGCGCGGTGCGCAGCTCCACGCAAACGGGTTACGCTGGTTTACGCGTCATTTGGCTGTCAGCATGCATATTACGCTCAGCTCAGCTATGGGCACACAGTTTCAGCGTGTTAAAACACGGCTCCCCTATGGGCACTCATTTTGCACCTGTTAAACCACTGCTCTCCTACGGGCAGATGCACTCAACTTGTTAAACTATAGCTCAGCTATGGACACATCTGGCATGTGTTATTATTTTGTTATCTCACATTTCTTCACTATAACTGGCCTATTTCATTACATTTTACATAATATATAATTTTATGTGTGTACATATGTGTCAGGGACTTGTTTCGTGCTTATTTCACTAAAAATAAAAATTGACGTTGTGGAGGCTCGAACCATGACTGCCTGCTCTTTAGCCGACGTCTCTACCGCTATGCTATTGCTTTTTGGCTTACTTTGCATAGTTAGTTCTTATATGCTTTTCCACTTACTGCTAACTGTGGCTGAGCTACGGGCACGCCCACGCAAACGAGTGCACTCACGGGCAAACATCTTTACAATTTAAAAAATATATAACATGTTCATTTATATAATTTTATGTTCATAGTCTGTGGGGGCATGTGTTGTGTTGTGTTTATTCACATTTCCATGTACTTTGTCGTGGGGGTTTACTTTAGGCACTTTTACTCTTCTAGGGGCGTGTCCGCTTGCAGGGCTCGGCCTACGGACATGCCCCCTACTGTCTTCCACGGACCGTGTTAGCCTTAGGTGTGATTCAGCATGCCCTCATGCATATGCATGACATGCTGACATCACACCGTTTAACTGCAGCCTCCGTGTAAGCCTTGCAACTCTTACACGGAGGCTTCGTGAATCCTGTCCAATATGTTTTTCACATTTTTATGGGCTCATCAGCGTTCATCTGAGAAAGCTTATCCATTTTCTGAAAACACCCCACTTAAGAGTATAAAATAATGATGCATCTTTTTCTCTGAATTATTTATTTTCCTTTAATATCCTCACTGAAGGGCATTGTATTAGTTAAAATATGCTTTCTATGTTTTTTAGGGGAGTCACATCTTTAACTTCTAGTGTTTTACTGCTTGGAAAGTCTTTGTGGGTGTTTTTGGTGATGCTTACCCCTTTCTGAGCCACTGAATAAGGATCCAATTCCTGATATGCTGTTTGCTGGCAGAGACTTTTTTTTTACAGTAGTGACAGGCAATTAGTACCTAATTAGCTAGCTAATAGAGTAATTGTCTGACTAAGAATTTCTCATATGCAAGTCATTTGTCATGTATTTAAAGACACACTACATATTTTACAGAAGCATTGTTATAAATCCCCCCCAGCATATAAGCATCAGTTATACTTACAATACAGTGGTTTGTATGACAATGACAACCCATCGACATTCTTTCACTAGTTTGGGCCTGTGGGTCACTGAATTGGAATATATGCAGGGAATAGTGCCCATTGGCACAACTCTGTATTGTCATCTGCCTCTTTATGCAGTCATTAAATAGGGCATGGTCATTTACTAAGTTAAATGTCTACCAAACAGCACTTTAAGGAATACAAGGTCCACTTTATTGCTAAATATTCTCTATGAACCTAATCTAGCTATTTTAGTGGCTGTATATATCCTTTCAGCTTTGCTTCATTTTCTCCTGATACAGCACATAGGGTGTTCATTACAATGAATGTTGTGGGATAATACTGCTCACATACATACCTTCTGGCACACTGATCTATAGGTTAAATCCTTACTAAAATCAGAAGATACCATCACCCATTCAGAATATAGGATCCTTTCTAGGTCAAACATATTCTATTTGCCTCAGAAGACTATCGTACCTTAACAGGAGCTTTCTTTTTTGTGAAATTTGTCAAAGAACAGGTGAGAGGTACAAAATTTGGTGCAAACTTTCTATAATGTCCAGCTAGTCTAAGAAAATCCTTCAAATGTGTTTTAGTGGAGGTTAGAATCCAATTCTTTATGACCTTCTTCAATTGTTTAGTTGTGGTTGCAATATCCCACTTCCAATGGGGGTCTAAAATATTTTGCTTTTACTATACCCTGTTTGCTTTTTTTGGCTTTCGGATTTAGGCATGCCTGTCTAATGGCTTCTAACACATCCACTGTCTCTAATTCAGCAGCATGTTTCCTAGACTTTATCAACACAAACACCCTGGACCAGATAGAGTGCACTGTAACCAGAGGACTAACATATTGGACCTAGTACTCACCACTGGCGGCATCCTTATATTAGCAGGGTATATAATAGAAGAACAAGGCATGGCCAAAATCAGAGAAAGCAGTCCTCATAGGGAAGAGGTCTCTCATTCAACTAAAGAAACTAGGAGATCTAATAAATTCCATCAGAGCCATTTATGAGGTGAGGATAGCCTCCAGGATAAGGACAATCACAAGGTCACCTTCATCTATGTCAGGAACCTTAAAGGTAACACTCATCAGCCAGTAGATTCACCAAGTCATCCTGGTTAATAAAGGTTGTGCCATTTACAACCGGTTCTGTGCACTGCTAAGTTTAGCTATAGCTTTACCCCCCCCAACTACCCCATATATGAAATGCCTTCTAGCATATCCCCCAACTATCAACAGTGAGCAAGCCCTGGTGGCACCTGCTACTGTGAAAAACACTGCTTCAGTGGGCCCTGACAAAAACAAGACCCAGCATGACCACTTGAGGCACTCTTCAGCTACAATCTCAAAATAGGTTAAATGGGGGCAGCCACAGTGGTGCAGCAGTTAGCATTGCCGACTCACAGCAAGAGGTTCTCCAGTTCGATCCTTGGCTGGGGTGCCTTCTGTGCGGAGTCTGCATGTCCTCCCTGTGGTCACATGGGTTTCCTCTGGGTGCTTTGGTTTCCTCCAATATCCCAAAGACATGCTGTAGGTGGATTGGATTCGCTAAATTGGCCCTAGGTGTGAGTGCGTGCATGTGTGTGCCTTCTGTGGAAGGTTGGGCGCCGGGCTGGCAACTTGACACTGTAAAACTCCACTGCCAATCATGAGCAGACAGGTGATCCGCTGTGGCGACCCCCCAACCGGGAAAAAGCTGAAAGAAGAAGAAGCCAGATGAATGGAGGGTTGCAGCGGTCATACCAAGGTGGACCATCTCCAGGAACTACAGACCCATGAGTATGAGAAGTCTGATATGCAAAGCCAGGGAACAAATTATCATGGAAATGATCTGCAAGGACATTAGCAACCTACAGACCTTGGACCCTTCCCAGTTTGGCTTTAATGGGAAGGTCTTGCCTACTCATTCTGGTAGACTTCTTTGAGAGGGTCACCAAGGCTATTGATGAGAGGAAAATAATGCATACCATCGAACTTGATCTGGCTAAGGTTTTCGATACAATACCCTACTCTGTTATTGTTGACACATTTGCAGAAGTAGGCATAGCTCCTACATAACTTGATGAATTTCTGTCTGGCTCATAGATAGGACCAAGAAATCACAATCATTGAGACCACCTCCACCAGGAGGCCAGTCACCAGCAGAGTCCTCCACAGCTCTGTATTGGACCTGCACCTGTTTGCCATCTAATTCTTGGAAGTAAAGGCTAATGTCCAAGGCTTCTTGCTCACCAAGTTCACAGATGACTGAAAATTGGGTGCTATTATAGATTTACCTCCATGACAGCAAATTCCTTCAAGGAGGTTTAACACACAAAATGACTGGTGCCAAAGCCATTAAGTAAAACTCCACACTAAAAAATTAATTGTAGTGGCCTTTAGGAAATCATCCACCCAAGCTAATTACTCCATCTATAAAACACCACTACCACCACCACCAGTTGTTTACCAAATAGTTGAGGATTTGGGAACATGTGTAGACTGTAATCTGGCTTTTGACCAACATATAGCCAAGACAGTATGAAAATCATTCTATATCACCCAACTCATAAGCAAGGGGACTGGCATCCAGGAAATTACAGTGCCACTCTCCTCAGCCCTTATCGGACCCATCATAGAGTACAATACTCTCTTTGGCATGTACCTAACCAGGCACTTGCAACATCTGGAATGTCCTCAAAGGTTTCTCACCATGAGAATTCAGGGTATGAATACTTTGTCCTACACAGATTGCCTTAAGGCCCTTTTTTTGTACTCAGCCTCATACAGGTCATCTATGCCAAGCATATAAGGCATCCTCAGATCCAGCTCTGCAAAACAAACTGCATTAGAAACACTAGATCCAAGGACTGGAACTTTTCTTGTGACATAAATAGAAAATGCTGGAGAGAGCGATATCTGTCTCAAAGGATCACTGCACTATGCAATAAGCTTCTCATCCACATGAGGCAGAGTTTATCCCTGACCCTAATCAAAAGAAACCTTGCTCAATGGATGAGAAATTGCTAATTTACCCACAAGACTCTGATGGACAGAGGACAGCAGTAAGTAAATATCTGACTAACATACTCCCCACATAACCCTTGGCTACCTCTTTACTAACATACCCCACCATATAGGCATCTAAAGTACTCTAGGACAAAACTAGGTTGGGTTGCATGGCTAGACCTGAAAAGACCCTGGTGGTCATTAGCATAGTTTAAACCTATGCACCTATTAATGTTGGTAATGCACTGAAGACTGATAGAAACCCCTAACAATTTGAGCCTGGGGTGGCTGCACCCTTCACCCCACTCTAGCTTCACTTCCAGTAATTTACATAGTAAGATAGTCTAAAAACAGAATTTCTGAAAAGCAAACAAAGATTTAATGATACAGTGCCTAAACAGCATTTCTTACTAAAAAAGCAGTAAAATTATTTTTCATGTGCTGCAGGGAAACTGGAGTCTGCATGACTTCCATGCATTCATGTGGGTTTCTACTGGATGCTCCAGTTTCCTCTCACATTCCAAAGACATTCAGTAGGCGGACTGGACACTCTAAATTGTCCCTAGGTGTGAGTGCGTGGTGCACCCTCTGAGGAGTGTTGGGCATCAGGCTCGCGACCCAATCCTGTAAAACCCGTACCTGCTATGGAAACGAGAGCTGAAAGGGTGCTCGTTGCCCAATGTGTTAAATGCACAGGAGTGAATCCAGGATTCAGGATAGGGAAACTAATTCAATCTACTGCATTATGTCCCAACAAAGAAACTTGGGCTGGTGGAAGTAGTAGTTAATCCTTAAAAAACAGCCATGTGTCACAGTCACTCCCTAACCATATTTAAACACTACTTAGACCACTGGATGGGAAATCTGAAATTCACCCCTGGTCTGGCACCTATATTTCTGATGGACAAATGCAGACAGTAAATGATGTCATAACCAAAAATTATCCCCTGTAAAATGGTCTGAGATATAAACCTAGCGGGTGATATTTGGGTTTCATGCATAGGCTTTCAAAGGCCCTAGTGGTTGTTAGCCTAATATATACATATGAACAAAATAACTAAGACAAGAAAGGAAAACAATGTATGAATATGAAAGGAAAATGAGAGCTGCAAAATCAAGAGACTATTAAGGCTTTCCTAGACTTCAGTGCATACAAACTTCATGAGGATCTTTCTGGTTGAGTTCAGCTTGCTGATGTTATACTCCATATTTGCTGTGTCCAACAAGAAATTGCTGCTGATGTGGTTTCTAAGTGTGCACCAAGAGAAATTCATTTGTTTTCACAGATTCCAATTTTCTTCACTTTGTGATTGTGAAGTTGGTGTGTGTGTGTCTGTATATATATATATAGGCTTGGTCCTTGCAAGAAACACTTCTAATTTTTTCAATGAGTTAAATTCATCATCAGTTATGTTCAGCAAGCTGTTTCCTCAATGAGTCTTAATGGAAGCAACTGGAAATTATTGTGAAACTATTACAGAATGTCCAAGATTAGAATGGGCTGATTTGTTCTATGGTCATCGTGTAGCAAAAAAATAGCTGTTATTGACATCTGCTGAAAGATTCCAGTAGTAGAGCAAGTACATTTCACATTGTGACATTCAGCAGTTTTATCCTTTTACAAGATATTTACTATTTTCACAGTACTTTGGATATTACTGCGGTGGTGGTGCTGCGGTAGCGTTGTCGCCTCACAGTAAGACGTTGTCCTGTTCAATTCTCAGCTAGAGCATCTTCTGTGTGGAGACATGCGTGAATGGGCGTACCTTTGTTGAAGGTTGTGTGTCAGGACTGGCAACTCGGCATGTAAAAATCTACTGCCAATCATTAGCAGACCGGAGTTCCGCTGTGGCGACCCCTAACCGGGAAACGCCGAAAGACACAACAACAGTACTTTGGATATTAAAAGATAGACCACTGTTAGTCCTCAGTCATCTAGAAGGTTTTGTGAATGCTAAGGAGTTGTGTACACAAGCCATTCTAGCATGTTAACCTGTAGGGAGTTTTGTACAAAATGTTATCTTAAGTAAAATAATTGCCAAGTCATGAGAAATTCATGGAAACAGCAGTTAAGCAGACATTCTTGCACCTTCTGTTTGAGTTAGTTCATATAGTCTGATACTTAAATCACAACTTTGGAAATAAAATGCATTACATAACAAAGGCCATGGATATAACTGAGGAACACACGGAAAAGTGACCAGAGTAAGGATAATATAAGAAATAAGCTGATGCAAGAAGAAAGGCCAAGGGATATTATTTTATTTTTTACAGAGAAATGAGAAACAACACAAAGCATAAGTCTTTACTCAGCTTAGATCCTACCAGGAATGTGAAATAAAACAGCCAGTGAACAATCTGGCAAACAGAAAACACACTTTTTCCAGGCATTGTTCTTTTTTAAAGCCCTGCCATGACACTGAAGGTGGTGAGAGAAGCTGACTGCACCACCAATTTTGGCGTTAAGCCTGAAAATAAAAATTACAGCAAAAGTTGACTTGCAGCACCACAGTAATGTCTAGAAAGTAAAGAAAAAATAAACCACCAATGACCACCATGGCTCTATAACAAACCCAAAGCATGCAATATTTATTAAACATGAAAACAGTAAAACATAATGAAAAATAACACTGGATAAAAGGTTAGAGCTTTCACAGCTTGTAGCTGCTTCATCAGACCTAAAATAAACACAAAAAATCAAACTTAAAACACCAAATCATATTAAAGACTTAATATGTGATGAACCATTCATAAAACCAAAAAGTAAAGGGCAGTGAAAACTGGCCAGTCAAGTCAATGAACCAAACCTCTGCTCATAAGTATTGGTTTGAGTGACACACACCCATTTAAACCTGGATATCTGTCTGCATTATGATTAACTATCCATTTTAGTTCAGTGCATTCTTTTGTATTATTATCACCAATCACTTCCAAGACAGCAAACTTGAAAATGTGGTCCATGCTATATTCAGACACATGCTTAGCTAAGGCATTTGTTAATTTACCCTTCCTAATGTCTCTGACATGTTCTAAAATCCTTTCCTTTAAATTCTGAATTTTCTTATCTACATAATAGCAATGGCAGGCAGAACAACAAGCATAATAAACAACATTTCTAGTGTAACAATTTGGATATAAATTCAGCTCAACCTTAATATGAACGGTATTGACATAAATACTAATAGTACAAAGAATAAACTTACAAGCTGAACATGTACTGCAAGAAAATGTCCCAAGTCCATCAGATATTAAAGTTGACTTTGAATAATTGTCTTTATAACACAGATGCCATTTAAGGGAACAATTATTCTTAAAAGAAAACCTGTGGGTAGAAGCTACTACACTCGTTGCTTCTTCATTGGTCATAAGTACAGGCCAACACCTTCTGACAACATCACATACACTGATACTATTACTTGAAAAGGTAAAAGTCAATCGAGAATAACTTTCATTGTTAGGCTGTAAAACTGTCTCATTCTGATCGGCAAAATAAGGGTGAACAGTAGTACTTCTGAGAGAAGAAACACGCTCTAAAATCCCATGTATCTCAACTACAGAGTAGCCCCTCTTAGTGAAATCTCTAGCGGTCTGAATTAAGGCTACATCAGCAGCACTGTCATCATCATGCAGACATATGGTCCTAAAAAACTGCCCTCTCAAGGCATTTCAGGACACATGTTCGAGGGTGCATACTTGATTTATGCAAAAGGGTCTTATGCTTACAAGGTTTCTTAAAGATAGCAGTGATGAAATCCTTTAACTCATTTATTTGGATAGAAACATCTAAAAAATAAACAACAGAATGGGAAAACTGATAACTGAACTTAGGCAGGCGATCTTCAGTCCCTCTCCACACCATAAAAAGGTCATCAAAATGCCTGTAATAACAGATATTGTTACTGAATGGGTTATTATTATGTACATTATCAGGTTCCCATTGTGCCAGCACAATGTTGGCATATGAATTAGCACAAACAGTACCCATTGCAACTCCCATATTTGTAGAAAAAAGTTTATGAAAAATGAAAACATAATTTTCAAGAATTAACTCAAAGTGCAAATCAAAAAACCTTGTTTTTAAACATAGACAGGTGTAAGTCAAAAAGGTCCTGACATCCTCATTACCCAGATCATTTGGAATGAATGTGAAGAGAGAGGTGATATCCAACATAACAAGAAGTAAGTCAGATCTGTCATCCAAACTCCTATACCAGGTAAACAAGCCATGTAAAAAAGACTTAGTATCTTTCAAAACCAGAGGCACAGTACCTAGAACAGGCAGTAACATTTTCTCAACAAATATTGACAGAGGTTCAGTGGCCCATCCTCTGCTTGAAAGAATAGGGTGCATCGGTGGATTTCTACTATTTTAATGCACGTTCAGCAACCCATAAAGATATTAAATCAAGGGGTGTTCAACACAAAACTAATCATACAGCTCTTGATTGATAATACCAGTCCTTAAGAGGTTGTATAAATAAAATTCTACCTTTTTAATCAAGCCATCTACTTGGAATTTATGTATCGGCATAAAAGTCATTCTATCTGATAACAACTCATTCATTTTGGATAAATCATGCTCCCTGTCCATGATAACAATCCAGCCTCCTTTATCAGTGGGTTTAGTCTTAATAGATACAGAATCACATAACTCCTTAAGGGCAGATTGCTAACCTAATGTAAGATTAACAAAATAAATGTAAGAATGATCCTGCATGGAATAATCTCTTAACTCACTCTCATGGAGTGTGATAAATGCATCAACAATCTCATGTAGCTCGGGTATAAACATGCCGCATTTCTTGAAAACATCCACAGTCATAGTCGCAGACTGAGGAGACATTAACAGCAAAGTAATATTGTGGGCAAACAATTTAAGATCAATGATGGCATCTGTTAAATTAGATTTTCTGGCAGGTATAAATGAAAGTCCTCTGTTCAAAAGACTGATTTGATCAGGAGTCAGCCTATGAGAAGAGATGTTAAAAATCAAGTTACCACATTCCTGCTGCATGTCACCCTGTTGATCTTGGTTGCCGACCACATACACCCCCTTCTGCTAGACCTGATCCTCGATTGTCCTTTCTGAAAACCCTTCTGAATAGGAAGAGGTTTGTTAAGTGAGATAGTAGTAGTCAGGGCCACAGAGCTGGAGGTGACCAGTTGCATGGAAGATGAAGGGTTCTGTGCAACAGCACACGCAGTCATATCAGTACTCTCTGATGGAGCTGTATGTGCCTGCTTAGAACCTGAAGACTGACTAGCAGTATTTGAGTAATCAGAATCAGGTTGCAACATATCAGTTGCATTGCTAACACTGGTCTCTCTTGGCCAGGAAAACCCATTCCCTTTATTGAAATCAGTAAAATCCCTATGTAATTTCTTCTGCTTAATCATCTGTAGTCTAGCTTCATATGCAGAAATATTATCATACAACTCATCTATAGTTGCCTTACGAGACTCGGAAGAAACTGAGAATAATATCAACTAAGAATATCTTCATATCATGCAAAAGTTGAGCTTCATCTGGCTTGAAAAAAATTTATTAATAGATGCATATAATCAAAGCTCAGCTGAAGGTTTAGGGGATTGCCAATGCTTCAAGAGTTCTGGATGACTGTCACAATAAGTCACATTTTCAAAACTCTTAAACCACGAGGAAAAACCTTAAGGAACAATGCAGCCTCAAGATGCAAATGCTGCCACTGAAGGTGCTTATATTTATAAAGCTTACACTCAAGTTCCCTAACGCTGGCTAAAAAATCCTTGTGCATAGCAGTATCAGCCTCCAAGCCTGCCAATGGTAACGAAGTGGGTATTTTGGAAAGTGGATTGTGTTCTATCAGCAATATCAGATGAAACTGATCTATAGAAACATTAGAACTTCCTCTTGGATTATAGGCCAGATCCAAATCAATGCCCTCAGCTATGTCCCACTGGTAGCGCACACACAACAAAAATAACAGCAGAAAAATGCTACCAGTTGGGTAAAGGTCGCTTAAAGTGTATGGAAAACATATAAGAAAAAAATAAACCACCAATGACCACCAAGGCTCTATAACAAGCACAAATCATACGATATTTATTAAATGTCAAAACAGTAAAAAAATAACACTGGATGAAAGGTTAGCACTTTCACAGCTTATAGCTGCTTCATCAGACCTAAAACAAACACAAAAAAAAAAATCAAACTTAAAATACTTGAAGCACCCAATCACATTAAAAACTTAAAACAGTTCAGAAACCATTCATAAAATCAAAAAGTAAAGGGCAGTAAAAATTGACCAACCAAGTCAATGAACTAAGCCTCTGCTCTTAAGTATTGGAATGAGCGAGACACACCCATTTAAACCTGGATATCTGTCTGCATTAAGCTTAACTATCCATTTTAGTTCAGCACAATCTATTGTATTATTAGTATCACTAGCTCGTTTATTTAACCTAACCACTTCCAAGACAGCAAACTTGAAAATGTGGTCCACCCCTCATTCAGACACATGCTTAGCTAAGGCATTTATTAACTTACCCTTCCTAATGTCTCTGACATGTTGTAAAATCCTTTCTTTTAAAGTCCGAATCATCTTGCCTACATAATAGCAATTGCAGGCAGAACAACAAGCATAATAAACAACATTCCTAGTGCAGCAATCTGCATAAAAATTCAGCTCAACCTTAATACGAACAGCATTGACATAAATACTAATAGTACAAAGAATAAACTTATAGAACATATAGGCTGAACATGTACTGCAAGAAAATGTCCCAAGTCTATCGATATTAAAGCTGACTTTGAATAATTTTCTTTATAACACAGATGTTGTTTAAGGGAACAATTATTCTTAAAAGAAAACCTGGGGTAGAACCTACTACACTCGCTGCTTCTTCATTGGTCATAAGTACAAGCCAACACCTTCTGACAATATCACATAGACTACTACTATTACCTGAAAAGGTAAAAGTCAATCGAGAATAATTTTCATTGTTAGGCTGTAAAACTGCCTCATTGTGATCGGCAAAATAAGGGCGAGTAGTAGTGCTTCTGAAAGAATGAACATGATCTAAAATCTCTTGTATCTCAATTACAGAGCAGCCCCTGTTAGTGAAATCTCTAGCTGTCTGAACTAATGCTGCTCATATTTTTCATTTTCAGATAATTCAAAAGTAGCATATAAGCTCAGCTGTTACTTGAGAAAATAATTATTTTGGTAAATTTATATTCTTAGCAGTTGTGGCAGATTATACACTTTTGACACAAAAACATATCTAATTTTAACAGTGTTTCTGTAAATATATATTAAGTATTTAAGGGCAATTTTATTTCAAATACCTACCTACGATATTATTGTTACAAATGCACCATCACTGTAATATTATATTATTTTTAATTAATTCAGCGAAGCATGTAATAGCAATATGATGCAGGCTGCAGCTGTTTTAATGTTAAAGTGAGTGAGCTTCACTGGATGTCAGTGCAGAAGATAAACCTGGGCAGCATGTAAAAGAAAATTGGCGTGTGGTATATACTTCATACACTGATGGCCTACCTCTTCCTAGAAATTATCTTGCCACAACTGCACACTGACTGCATTTCAAGAGTAAGAAAAGACTGTGACTTTCTGGTCTGCACTTCCCACAGAAATAGTCATTCATGACTGGTCAGTCCTGAGAGCAAAACACAAACACTGCCCAAGGACAAATCAAAAGAAAAATAAATGCTCATAAATTGGTCATTAAATGAATTAAATGCATGTTCTCTATGGGAATCCAAGCTATTCTAGAATGATCGTTTATTACATTGATATAAGAATCC
This sequence comes from Protopterus annectens, assembly GCF_019279795.1. Taxonomy (NCBI): domain Eukaryota; kingdom Metazoa; phylum Chordata; order Ceratodontiformes; family Protopteridae; genus Protopterus; species Protopterus annectens. The sequence goes on along the minus strand of NC_056739.1, from coordinate 1,171,458,466 downwards.
CTATAAAGCCAGGAGTCTGGCCTAGATGATCAGAGTTTGAGTAGTTGTCCAGGCACTGTGGAATCCAGGCAGGTGAGTATGGAATGCACTGCAGACACTGTCCCATTCATGCTGGGGAAAGGACGTGGTGGTTCTGGTCAGTATTAACCACCAGCAAGTGAAAATTTGTAGGCCCTGAAATGCACCTAAAACATGGGCTTGGCTCTACCATGACAATGATGGTAGCTGCCATTAGCACTTTGGCAACATGCACATGCAAGAAGAGAGCATTTGAGGCCTTCAGAGTGATGAGTGTCTACATTAGCCACCAGTGGTGTGGTTAAGTCCTATATAAATGGCCTTATAGCCAGTGATGACCCCAGATGTCCTTTCTTGCTAGAGCACAGTAGCTAGCTATTGGAGTATGTAGAACATCTTAAGCCCAAAAATAATAATAATATAGTGAATGGTAACAATTCATCTGCAATCCATTGTTAAACATGAAAGACCATTTCCTGTGTTTCATGTATGTATGTAGGTCACTGTAAACACACACCGCTGTTTATTTCATAAAACAAATGAGCACTTTTGTCTTGACTATCATAAAAGACTTCATCAGATGTTGCAAGGTAACAAACACAGGAACTTTAAAAGCTAGTGAACAATCACATGATTAACTAAAGGTGTTGTTTATTTACTTTCTATCAGATGTTACTTGCAGTGTGACCTATGTGCATCCGTGTATCATTTTATTCATTGATTTCTTGTGTTTCCCTATGAAAAATCAGTAAATGCCACAGTCTAATAGTGTATTTACATATTTTGCACATCCCAGCAATATGCACAACAAGGATAAACTTGTTGTGATCAAGGATTATGGTTTGGATAATGTTGGTAATTAAGAATACAAGAGAAGTGCGAGAAGGTCAAAAAGCATTGTAGTACTCATTAAAAAGAGAAATAGTCTCATTACACAAATTCATGAACTGCAATTTGTACCCGCTTTGCACTGATCAGAGATTTGGACTTAATTTAAAATGTACTTCAAATTTTACAGCAAAACACTGACAGTCATTTGCTAAACAAAACAAAATCAGATTGAATACAGGCTTGGCTTAAGCAACAATAAACTTCTCTTTTCTTGAAACTTCCAAGTATTGAAAATGCATATGGAAACCCATTAAACTACAAGAGACCTGTTATGATTTGTAGTCAAAAAAACAAATCACTAATTAGTGGCTATGTGATGGGTACAGAATTTAAAAAGGCAAATGTGTAATGCATTTGTTAACAGTCTGGGCACAAGTATTCTTGTCACACAGAAACAAACACAGCTGGTGAAAATCAGACTGTGTATTACAGGAAGCGGCTCATGAAGAGCTCATATCTGCACCCATCTACACTAAGTGTCACACAAACTGATGTAGCCAAGAAATCTGCAAATCAGGTAAAACATTACCAGAACAATACTTTTTGCATAGGCACACTTTTTCTGAGCAATAAAAACTATGAAGCTGTAATGCCTGACATTACTAACTGTAATACTCTTCAATTTTATCAGAAAAGACATTAATGTAGGAAAGGGTATAAATATGAGGCAAAAATGGAGATGTCAAGAGGCAGCCTACTCTAATTCTTACAACGTTAAAGGAATGACAGGTTTTGCATCAACATGCATTTTCATAAAATCTATGAAAATAGTATATGACTGCAACTATCTGTGATTTTAACTTTCAGTGATTTATCAGGAAATCCAGGAGTAAGTTAAGGTATATTCGTTAGTGCAGACAATTAAGGCTCTAATCTCTTAATGAGGTGCTTCCTGTAGTCAAGGGCAAAGGGTGTGATTTTTTTTTTCTACCTCCATTTGCCTACTGTGCGACTCTGGTTCTGGTCACTTAACCAGCCAGTGTTCCTGCAAAGTGGGCCTACCTTATAAGTGCAGTAAAGACTATTGAAAAGCTAGGTTGTCTGGTTAAAAAGTGAAAAAAATGTTTTATATCATTGCCAGTTTTTCAGCTAAGGTCTGTCCAATCAGAGGTAGTGTAGGAAGGGCTGTCCAATCTGATCTTGGGAATCTAGCTCTGTAGGTCTTGCCCTTTCCAAAACTGGGACACAAGTCTCGAGATATGTTGGTCTTGTCTGACCCAAGGCCAACATACACAAGTGTAAATGCAACAGAGCATGCTCACTAAATGACTGCGATTTTCCATTAGACCCTCATTGGTTAAGTTGCTATACAAGTAGGAGATATTGATGGGACCTGCAACCTAGCCTTTGGTAAGGCAACATGTCATGTGAAGCAAAAAACAGAGACTTGTTTTTAAATATTTATTATTCTAGGGGCTGTAACACACAGTTTAACAGGTGGCATGTGCCCCAGAATAATACCACCCTTGTTTATAGCTTGCATCAGTAGATGGACATGGACAAAAAACACCATTTGCCCAGTTAATGATTGCCTCTTCTAGTTATGTTGAGGACCCCTCAGTAGTGTGGGTAGGTGAACTGGCTTAAGACCAAAAAGAATCTGCTAGTTGATAAGAATGGAGAGTAAAAAGTCCTGAGAAAAAACAATCTATAAATGACTTGAGTAGGTATTCTTTCTGTGTGCTAAAAAATTGCTCTTCTAATAAAGTAGAGTTATTACTGCTGAATGTGTCCTTTCTTGCCAACTCCTTTGCTGCAGAGGAATGAAGCCATGAGTATGATCCCGGTGAACCAAGTTCATTTTGTGGTTCACACATCTGATGGACCAGGTGTGGAGGAGGAGATGATGTCTGATGAGACATTGACTCACTCACTTCAGGGGCATAGGTGAGGAGTGCATGTCCTGGCACACACGATGATAGAATCCCCATTGAAGCCAAGAGACTTCTTGAGAGAGCTGTCTACAAAGGGGGCTGGGCTATCACATGCTGAGGTGTATACAAATACCTTGGATGATGTTAGCGCCAAGTACAAGGAAGAGTAGGACTTCACAGTACAAAACTAATCTCCAGCACATGAATGATGTCTTCATTGTTAAACCACGTTTAGTAAACTCCAGTGATTTATGCCACCAAGAGGTCCAAATACATAGTATTAAGAGAAAATTCAAATCAAAATGTATTTCACAAGAGTTGAAAAAGGAGCAACTTGCAGTTCCATTCCAAGAATCAAAGGCTTAAAAAGAAAATAATGTGGGGGTTGGGATAATTAGCAGTATCTGATCTTGCTTCTCATTTCCAGAACTTGATGACTCACTCATTATAATAACAATTGATCCTGCAACTAAGGTTCAGATTCAGAAGGAGAATGAAACACATAGTAAGTGGTGTTCAACACAGAGTTGGAGACAGTACATCATAAATTTGTCCCAGTTCATTTAAAATAGCCTTCATTTTATGATATCCTTTAGTTCAAGCTTAAAACTGTACTGTAAATGCCCAATTTTACAATCTAAGCTGCCATTTAGGGAGCAGAGTTAGTCCTTAAGATGTAGTTAGGAAAGACAATGCTACACTAATCAGACCCCCATTTAAAACTAAAATGGGGGGAAAGGCATTCACATGACTCTGGCCAGCCAATACATCCACCAAAAGAAAAAAAAAAGTCTGTCCACAATGAGTAAATGTAAAGAATTCTTACTTAAGCAAAGCATCTTAGCAATGAAACTCGCTGCAAGTGGCATAGGTGTGAGGGTTAGCCTTCCCATGTGTAGCACCCAACAGTATATACTACAACAACAACAAATGCAAATACTGTACATAAGTTACATTATTAAAATTGCCTGTCACACTGAGTTTTTATTACTGCGGTGGTGGTGCTGGGTAGCGTTGTCGCCTCACTGTAAGACGTTGTCCTGTTCGATTCTCAGCTAGAGCGCCTTCTGTGTGGAGACATGCGTGAATGGGCGTGCCTTCATTGATGGTTGTGCGTCAGGGCTAACAACTCGGCACGTAAAAATCTACTGCAGCGGACGGACTGGAGTTCTGCTGTGGCGACCTAACCGGGGAAAGCCGAAAGACGCAACAACAACACTGAGTTTTTATTGCTTTATGCTTAACTGTGCAGTGTTCTGTACAACGGTATACATTTCCTTGTTCTGTTCTGCTTTGTTCAGTTATAAATGTCAGTCTATTTTATACACATCTTCATTTGAAAGCATATATGTATATAAAATTATTCTGTCTACTGAAGATAACTTTGTGCATGCTCACAGCAGACTATATGCTTATTAGAGACAATTTTTGAAGAGCGCTTTTGTTTGTTGAATAGATAGAAAGAGTTTGCACAAGTACAGGTGAGCAGCATAATCTGTAATGCTGTGCCTTTAGATTCTTGTTGGATCAAATTCCAATGGTACAAAGTCCTTTAAAAGAATTTTCTTTTAGGTCCTGAGATAACAGTAGATACTTCTCCAAGGCTTTGCTTGACAGTGACTTACACTCAGAATATGATTACATTTTAATGAATATGGGAATTCTAGCATTGCAGATTGAAGATATTTTATACACATATCTTTACAGGAGACATACGTTTTTTTTGCAGAATTACAGCAAGATGCCACTGTTTAGTGCTATTTGCATACACCAGAATAACCATGTGCATATACCTCTGTATAGAACAAGACCTGCCCAGTGTCTGAGAGCTCAAACTTGTGTATGAAAAGGCCATCATGCATTTTAAAGTGTTTTCTCTAACAGCATTGCTTACTACAACTAAATGTTCAGTACAGTGTGTGACCACCACTGATATCCTAAAGATACCATCCACTGAATGCATTTTAGTCAGACCTATTTCCCTACTAAATACCAGAATGCTGATAAGAAGAAAAAAAGGTTCAAAGACATCCAGTGATACAGTAAATAAGAAAAAAAAAACCCCATAAAAACACAACAGCATGCAATATGACATATTCTTCAGTAGAATTCATCAAATCAACTGAAATTCAACACACACACACTTCCTTATTTCCAAATGTTAAATAATTAAGAGCAATGCATTTTTTGCATTGCTGATATTAGGAAGGTCTTAACTACACACTGGTACTGGTATAATGCTCATAGGTTTTTAAGGCAAGTGTTGAAATGCATATGTACAGAAAATGCCAGATGAAACCACATTTTATTACCTGGATCCTTGTAATTGTAATCATTTATATGCTTAACAGCAGGGTCAAATGACAAATTTGATAAAGAACACATCGAAGCTGCCAAAATCTATACAGTTAATTCTAAACTTCGCATGAAACAAGGTCAAACAGGCAAAGAAGAAATAAGAGAATCTGCAGGTAAATGATTAGAGAATTGGCCGTTAGAACAATGGATACAAGTTGGTTCTTGTGGTCCAGAGTACAAGGTTTGATTTCTTCCACTTCCATTTGTTATGTGATTCTAAGTAAGTTACTTCACTACACAGTTTTTCCGGGTCACTTGTGTAGACACGTTTATTCAGTATATACAGGTGTGATTCATTTTCTTAATTAGAGTAATGCCATAATCAGAATGCTATTTGATGTTTAATACAGACCCTATGATGTATCCATGATTGACTGGAACTTTAATCAGAGGGTAAAATGGTTATATGAATCAGGGGTGTAGCTAGGATTTTCAAATTTGTACTGACAGCTCTCAAACTGCTACCCCCCTCCCCAGCCAAGCTACGGCCATTCTCGTAATTCACGGTTTGCTCTTTTAGTGTCGATGAAGAGGCATTCGCTGTAATGCCTCTTCAGTAATATAATATAAATTCACTCAAACTCGGTTCCTTGAATTGAAAATTAACCTGAAATGTCAGTTCTTTGAAAAATGCAGCATGGTAGTTGGGGTAGAGACTTTATGCTTTTGTTTTCTGTAACTAAGGTACAGGTTTTGAGCTTGAGTAAATTACTAACCACCTGCTACCACTAACTAGGATGTTTCATTCACACACACACCCCTACCTACCTCTTAGTGCAAGAAATATGGACAAAGCCTAAAATAAACAGGGACAGATATTAAATAATGTTCTTGTGAACTTAGAAAGTTGCTAGAATAACAGGATTTGTGCTAGTATGAATTTTTCTAAAGGACATGAAGTCTGAAGCTCAAATGTCTGTCATTATTTAGCAACTTCAGCCTTCAATGATTTTCTAGAAAATCACAAAATTTATGAGGAACAGACAAACAATATGGGGCAAAAATCTGGACATTCTGCAAAATTTGGACAGTTAAGAGGTATGCTACCTACCACACACACACACACACACAAACACACAACCTCTCAACCTCTTACAGCAACAAACTCATAAATAAAACTGAGGCAAAGGCCCAAAAATAAGGACATTTTTTTTTAAATATTGCTCTCATAAACTTAGAAAGATAATAGAATAGTAGTAGGTCTTGCATCAGTACGAATTTTCTGAAAGGTATGAAATCTGAAACTGAAATGTCTGCATTATTTTCTAACTTCAGTCTTTAACAATTTGCCACTAATTTGCCAGAAAACTGCAATTTTATGAAAAACGGACCAAAAATGTGATGCAAAAATATAAAATTGCCAGACAATACAGCTGGGAACCTGTCAAAGGAGGGACACCATTTTAATATGAGCACAGTTAACTTAGAGCAGCTGACAAAATTAGAGAATCTACATGCATTTCTGAAATAAAAGTAATGTATAACTCTGATCATTACAGTTATTTATAAAAGTAAAGTAAACCCTCTATGTTTTCTTCCAAAATTGCTATTTTGTGGAGGGATCATTAGGGGAAGAGCAACATTTTGAGCCAAAATCAGGGACAGTTGAGGTTTGGCTATGCCTAATTCTATAAAGCAATTTGCATGTACCTCTCAACCTGTTAATGCAATAAATCTGGACAAGGCCAAATATATTGAGGGAACATATAAACAGTACTAAAAATTGCTCTTGTATAAACTGGTACAGTTGATAGAACAGGTCTTATTTTAGCATGCATTTTTCTGAAGGTTATAAAGTCTGAAACTAGTGTGTCATTATTTAGTGACTTAATTCCTAAATCATTTGCCAGAAAACCACAAACTGAGGAACAAACCAAAAATAAGAAGCAAAAAATCTATTCATTCTTTGAAAATCTGGACAGTTGGGAGGTATAGTTCAGCTGGGGCTGTCTAAGTTTGCCGCCCTTCCCCTCACAAAACCATGGTCGAATGGAGCCTCCCCTGCAGCCATTCCAATGATCCATTACTTTGCTATTTCACTCCATTTACCATAAACACTAATGTGCATACTGATTTACTTCTATGATGATTTGAACTTCATTTGAAAGTTTTATTTTGCATTTTACAGCACAAACACTAAGACATCTGCTAAACAAACTTGGCATTAAAACTTCTCTGCCCTTGAAACTCACATTCATTGAAACAACATTAAAACCCACATTCAAAGAAAAATACATTTTACCTGTGGAAGATAAAAATTAATTCTGGGCTGCTTTTAAATCATAGGCCCCTTGCATATGAAACGTACATGTGCTCTTTGATACACCTTCCTATTGCTTTGAACATTTTTCCAGTAAACAATTAAACAAAACTGCCCAATTTGGAACATTTCCATCATAAAAGTCTAGTCAAACTTCTACAGTCCACCATTATCAGTAAATAATATGCACAATCTCTGAAGTAGTAAAAAAAAGTCATCTAAATAATTCCACGTTAAATAAATCTAACTAATGAAGAGGTTGCTGCTAGCAATCACCTTTATATTTCATGACTTCACCTAAAAATAGTGTCTGATGCCCCTGAGGAATAAATTGCCTAAATTACATTAATAATAAGCTAGTAATATTGCAATAGGAAATGGATGGCAAACTGATAACAGGCTCATAGTGTTTTAACTTTCAGTACAGCAGCATTCACCCCTTATGGGAGTAGAACCAACAACCTTCTGCATTAAAAGCAAGTACACAACATTTTGTGCTACTAGCAATGTGAGCCAGCTTAGCATAATCAGCACTAAACTTCTCTTCCCCTGCAGCTCTCAGTTTCTTGTAAAATCTACGCAATACTCAACTACATCTCAACTTCGCAGCACGAGTCGTCTGGAAAAAGCCAAATTTATTGGGGTGGGTCAAAAGGGCAAAAAACAGGAACACATTAAACATTGCTTGTATAATCTTGGAAAGCTGCTAGAATAAAATGATGTGTTACCATCATACATTTTACTGCCAAGGTCACTGTGCAAAATAGTCAGAACAACATACCACTTTGCCAAATCACCTGCTTTGTGAAAGAGAGGAAGACTGAAACTTAAATGGCTATCATTTAATGAATTCAGTTCTCACCATAGCTGTCAACCTCTTAGCACAAAACACCTGGACAAACCCAGTAATGAGGGAATACAGCCCTCAAACATATTCAGTGAATTCAGTTCTTGCCATAGCTGTTAACCTTAGCACAAAAAACCTGGACAAAGCCAATAACAGGGTATTACAGTCCCAAAAATAAGGACAAATTTCAAATAGTCATAAACTTAAAAAATTGCTATAAAAAGGGTGTGTTAGTATATATTTATTGCTAGAATAAAAAGTTGTTTTACTATGTCACAAACACAGGGATAAGATGCAGACTCCACACAGAAGGCACCCCAGCCAAGAATCAAACCAGAAAACCTACAGCTGTGAGACAACAATACTGCCACTGCACCATCAAATATGTAAGGAAGTAAACATTCAGAAACCTGAAGTCTGAAATTTAAATGCCTGTCAATTTGTTAATCAGGACAGTCTGATTGGAACAAAAAAAAAAACACAATTCTCAGCAGAGGCCCAGGAAAAAATAATGCAGACATGTCTTTGTAACATGGGAGGACACAAAAGCAAACCCACACAAACACAGGGAGAAGATACAGACCCCCCCCCACAAAGAAGGCACCCCAGCCAACAAAAGCAAACCCACACAAACACAGAGAGAAGATACAGACCCCCCCACAAAGAAGGCACCCCAGCCAACAAAAGCAAACCCACACGAACACAGGGAGAAGATACAGACCCCCCCCCACAATGAAGGCACCCCAGCCAAGAACCAAACCCAAGAACCTACAGCTGTGAGGCATCAATGCTACGTTGCTATCACTGCACCATTAAATTTCAAGCATTGCAATATTTAAAAACCACAGATACGATACAGATATTGATCAGATCAAATATGAGGCAAAAATCTGCAATTTTTTTTACAAATGGTGGTGGGTAGGGAATTCTCAGGTCTTTAACACCTGCATATAAGGTACAGGGTTCAAGCCTGAGGTATTCCCTATCACATCGCCAGTACATCCCACCTGGGGCATTTACACACACACACACTGTATTACATATATAGACATAAAAATGCAGTATTTTAATTCGTTGTCCTTAAATGCAAAAATGTACATTCTACTACTTACTGTTCAAAATTAACAGTTAATGCAGACAGCAACAACAACCTTTTTTGTGAATAACTTGACAATTTCAGTTTACAGATAAAAAGTAAGACAACTGGCTTATGTTTATTTCCTGACAGATATAAAGTCAGGTTATTGGCCTCTTGCTCTCTGAAAATGATAGTTGCTTCTCAAGAACTTAAAAGTACTGACCAGAGGTTTATTTGTAAAGTGGATCCAAACATACACACACATCACATACACCCACACTTCTATGCATGTGTGTGTGTGTGTGTGTGTGTGTGTGTGTGTGTGTGTGTGTGTGTGTATATATATATATATATATATATATATATATATATAATACATATACACACACACACACATATATGTATATATACACACACACATACATGCACACACTAGTATGTGTCTACAAAATCTGCATATGTATGTGTGTACTTCTTTAATTGTATTAAATAAGTCACAAAGTTTTAGTACATTTTAAAGCACTGTACATTTTGCCAGAAAATCATGATTCCTAGCAGTTCTCAGACTTTCTAGTAGATGTAACCCACTTGCACTTGAACTTCCCTAATTTCGCAACACAATCAAAATAAATCAAAATAAAATTCTGCTCGGTCCTGTACACATTCCTTATTCCCTAATACTCCTGGGCAATTAATAATGTGTTATGGTTTCAGTGAAAGTTTCCATCTGCATCACATTGGTGTTATATGTGTGAAACTGTCTTTTAGTGACATCACAGTACAAACTGCATTCAGACAGGTATGACAGAGCATAATATGCCTAGCCAGAGCATACCGTCACATCCCAGTGGTTGTGATCAAAGCAAAGAGTGGGAAATCAATACAAAATACTTCATATGTTCAAGAGATTACTGCTTCCATATGTTTCAAATGTGAAGGAACTAAAATTCTAAATAATAAATGGACAATATATAAGGAAAATATAAATGGGAGAAAAGAAAGTTAAAAAATGATTTAACAAAAAGAAGAAAGGAAACCAGAATATGTTAAGACTGCATCTCCTTACTTCTTCCTACCCACTTGTCTTTACTCCTTCATTCTCATTTTAAATTGAGTTATTTTAGTTTCTTTTGCATAAAATATACTTACAACCAAATTATATATAAACTTGTATCCTATAAATTTATGTCTGTGATTGCATTCAGCCTTCAGTCTTCTACCAGCTTCTGTAACATGCAAATACTGTATATGCCATACATCTGCTATTTTTATCTTTATATGGCAATCACATCTCTTGAATTTATCTGCAAATAGGCTCCCCCTGACAAGTTCATTCTGACACCACTTCCCATAGAAATAAATACATGGTAAAATAATGCATCAATAAGGGACTTTTACATAAAGTGTGCTTATCTGTATAATTCAGCAGCAGCTTAAACAAATCTTAAATAAAGTGACAACACTGGATAGCCTTACTCTGATTTTATATAAATAAGAAGCAATATTTATTTTGCATATGCATGCATGCTTAAGCCATTATTGTGGATTTTTCCACTGTCTAAATGTGTGAATTTCCTTTAAATAACAGAATAAATAATGTTATTGTCTATATGCTAGACATTATTGTCATTTAAATAGTGAAAACTAACTTTTTACAAAATGAATGCATCCATGCACACTCCCTTAAGAAAATACAGGGTTGTTTTTTGCCAGGATCTTTTCTTATCTTCAAGTATCAGGTTTGACACCCAAGTCAGTTACAGCCCCTATACACAGTCAACTTATTTTACTATTTTCTTCCTAGATTTAAAATGAAATATTTGTGGCCTTCTCATGTTCAATATCAATATAACATTTTTTTAAAAACGTGCGTTAGCAAAAGTATCATAAATGTAGTGTTTTGATAAATTTCCCACGATACTCTGCCTTCTCACATTTCAGTAACAGTGGGATGCAGGTAGAGACAATTGGCTTACATGTGCAGCTCTATACTGCTACAATTCTGAATTAAAATAATCTGAACATTTAAAAATGCAAGTCTGTGACTCTTTACTAAGACTTGAACTCTTGTTTATGAGATGTCGAGATGTAGAGTTGTGTATTCCCAGTCTTGTGCACAAACCATCATTCTGGTTGAAATGTCACTTTCACTAATTGACAAGTAACTAACACCGCCGAATCCATCACCGAAACAGGAAATAACACCTATAAGCTTCCCAAACAGAAATAGTAAGCATGTTACTACTGCTGCTGTTCAGTGTCTGCTATTTACAACAGCATACCAAACTTACAGAGCAGTGTGCTTTACTTTTTATTTAGTTAATCTTTCTTGACCGGATTACTTTACTTGGTGTGTTTGTTGTACCTCTGGAACGTGGCCAAACATTATGAAGTGTGGACGCACATGCATCCCTGAAAAGTATATCTCCTAAAGCCAATTTAGGCATGGTCTTGCGCCGGACCCATCTCCAGCAGACAGCGTGACAAAATTACCAACTTTTAGCAACCCGAGCAATCTGTCACCATTACTTCTGATATTTGTGCATCTCTCTTGTTTGTACATTACCCGTCGTGATGGGAAACAGACACGGCCACACCACAGACACACACACACACACACACACACACACACACACACACACACACACACACACACTCTTTATTACTCACCAACCCTCGGTTGCAAGACCCTTGAGACCAACACCCCTTGGTTGCAAGACCAACACCAACATCGAATCCTCCCGCTTTGAATAACGCTTGAATAACGCTTCCCTCAAAAATCCTCCTGCATTCAACATAATGCTTGAATGAAGCCTCCTGCTTTGAATAACGCTTCCCGCTCGAAAAGCGCTGGCTGGAAATACACGTGCATGCGGTGAGCTCCAGGCTGCCCTGCTGACGTCATCGTGCAGTAAAGCGCGAAAAAGAAGAAAATTTAAAACGCTAGCGCTACCCCCCTTCTTAATAAGTTGTACTGAAATCAGTACAGTGCGTATGCCTCCCGACGTCCCTGATATGAATATGGTATAGTCTCTGGCTGAATATACCTCTGCACACATTGTGTGCTCTTGTTTAGTGTCCACTGTAAAAGTGGAGCACAAACATCCATGCTTTTATCTAAGAACAAAGAAGGCTACAAGTACATTTTTGTCAAGGAGAAAATTACTAATTAAGACACAAGTCTGAAATAGTACTTTCTCCATGGTAATCAGCAGTTATATCATCTCGGAAAGAATAAAACACTCCAGCCAGCAGCCTTCAAGATGATTTTTATAATGGTATGATTTTTACAGAAATACTGCTACAGAGTGATGTCATTTGCATCTTAGCTGGGTATAACACCTGTACATAAGCAGGTTCAACCCTAAATCTGGCTAATGCACACTGAAAAGTATCTTCTTTCTACCAAAAAGATAAATGAAAGCCTCAAAAAAAAATATATGGAGATTTTAAATAAGGCATTCTTTAGCGGAACTGGGTAAGCCAATGACAGTGCATGATTTTGAGAATAGTTTTAGTTTGATGGAGAAACAGTTATTATCAGAATACAAATAATGACCTGTTTTCTGAACTTAGTCTCAAAGACCACAGTAAGCACGCATAAAGGTGCATGTGTCAGTGCTTCTGAGTATAATCCTCAGGTGATTGCACGTACTCTGACCATATGCTGTAATGGAAAATATCCACAGGTAACACCTCTCCTATAACTTACCATAGTTTTGACCATTATCTTAGATCTGATTTTTGGCATGCATTCCCATTGTTTTCCAATAGCTTGTAGGTAATACATTACTGGTTCCACCTGATAGAGCATCACATCATACCCATACTAGCATACCCAAAGCAGCATCTTTCTTCACCCAAGCAGATGACTCTTGGGTAAGGAATGAAAAGTACAAAGCAACAAACATTTAATTTTCCTAATACTACCCTGAAACTCCAGACAACAAAAAGATTTGCTGGATGAACTGTCCCTTCCAGCTTTAAGGAATGGCATCCCAGGGAATGTGCATCCTTTTGATGTTAATTTAGATTTCAGTAGTCAACCTACTTTGTCTTTTAAGTGTCTGAACAAAACTGCTACTACTGGCTTCCCTAATAAGGTTACAGTAAAAGTGGGGATACTGTACTCCCTATGTTTGTATTATAAACAATCATGTTTCTTTTCTTAAATCAGTATTCATTGGATATAGTCTTGTGATCCCTAGATCACAGTACTTGAGTTTCAGACCACTAGTAGGTGGGTCGTACTTATGGAGTACTTTCTTCCAAAGGCTAAGGGCTAATGGGCTATTCATTTAGGATAGAATTTTGACTTTTATTAATGGATTAAATCTTGCAATTCTGTTAATTTTAAAGCCACAGAACAGGATTTATTTTTTCTTTTCAACATATAACTATTTGCATCACATGCTACCTACCTTTTCAATTACTGTATGTAAGCTCTTAGTTGGTATTCCATTGTATAATTATGTATTCTTGCTCAGATGAATGAAGGCATAGCTGTGTAAGAATCCACATACAATTGAGTAAAATAGGAATGGAATGAATAGTGCAGAAAAGCTATTTTTTTATGTCAGGCACTCCTCTCACCTAATTCTGGAACACTGCACGTATAACACGGACATAATCCTTGCAATACTGCTCATTCTGCAGTGTCATCTTTTTTTTTGGTAAGAGGGGATTAACTTCTGCTTCATCTTGTTAATGTAGTCTAAAAATGCATCTAAACTTCGTATGTGCAAATAAGATTTAAAAAATACATCTAGCCACATTGAGAATGAAGTATACATATTACTGCTGAAACCATTTAAAATGCTGTGTCATTTTGAAAAGAATTATGGGATATTCTGTTAATGTGTTTTGATGTCCTTATCACTTAATAGCTTTTCAGCTCCTGAAATGTAGCTACTACTGTTCTGTGTCACTGAATTTCCCTGTTTGTCAGCAGGTATACTGTAATGTCATTCATAACATTAAATTACCTAGTGTTTGCTGCTCATAGGAGAGTTAAGATTACTAAACTTATTGCTTGATGAATTTCTGTACTATCAGCTTTGGTTGTTACTTTTCTTAGGGGCGCATGTGTAACTGAGCCTGTAGTGCTTGAGGGAAGAAACTGACAGGTCTGAAATGTTTAGGATTTTCATACATGGTTTCAGAGTTATCACCTTCTATTTTCCCATCTGCATTACTATCATACTCCATCTATATGTTCACATCAACTTTATCTTTTCATAAAATATTCTATATTAATGTCTGCTTTTTCTTGTCGTTAAAATATATACATATTTTTGTAATTGCCACCATATACCTCAGCATTCCCATTTCTTCTCTGCCATAGGAAAGTGACATTAACTGGGTTTAATTTGTAAAGCAACTATAATACTCAAATCAATCTTACTACCATATGTATGTGCACACATCCCCACTTGCTCTTGAAGACGTTTAATAAGCCTATAATTTGCTAAAAAAAATTTGCTTCTGAAAAATGGATAAATATGTAATACATATTTTAACATTTACATTTAAGAAGTAATTATTATTTTATTTGTGAGCTTCTGTGTTAATTTCCACCAAAGTATTGATATATCAACTTCATATAATAAAGAACACTTTCTCCAGCCAGCTGGGTCTTATGCTGAGAACTAATGCAGAACGTGATTTTTAAAAAAAAAATTTCTGGAGCTAAGATTACTTGGGTGTGATGTGCCAAACAAAAGTGTACTAACTTCTGAGACATGTTATGTTTACTAACATAAAGAATAAACTCATTGGTTCAATACAGAGTATATTGAATAACTGTTTCCAGTGTGTACGTCTTGCCATGCAGTCCATCTCTGTCACTTACCATATACTAAACACACATTTCTGTGCAAAAGCATTAGATTTGGAGCCATGTTGTGGGTGGCATGAATTATGGCTGTATGCTCAACTTCTATTGTTTTGTTGAAACTGAGCACCTCTGTCCCCTAGTGCCAAGCTGAATACTAATACTGCCAAGCTTTGAGTGCAGAGGTGTCTAATCCAAAAAAGAAAAGAAAACGCCAAAATCTTGACTTTGTGCTCAGTATTGATATATCTGTCTATACCTCTTATCTCTATCTGTGTCTCTCTGTCTATATATAGACAGAGATACATGCATACATACATGGCATAACTTAATTTGTTCAAATGTCGCATTTATCAACATCTGGTTAGCAAACTACATTTGGTACTCAAAACAAATTTTGGGTAGGAGAATATGCCCTTTCCCCAATGTTGTGTGATCTCAGACTTAGTATATGTAATTAACAAGGGATTTGGGGGGGCATGGAGGGCTTGCCTCCTGCAAAAAACATGTTATGTTTGATTTTTGCATGTGCTGAGGGTGTTGCTTGGTGTATGCGTAGAAGCTTAGCAACCTTTGTAATTTTGACATTGTGAATGAAGATGTTTAAGTCATGTGATCATAATCAGTAGACCCATAGATAGATGTGTGTGTGTGTGTGTGTGTGTGTGTGTGTGTGTGTGTGTGTGTGTGTGTGTGTGTATATATATATATATATATATATATATATATATATATATATACACACATACACACACACATATATAAAACATAGCCAGTCTACTATATGATTACCATATAAATTTAAAAGGGTGTTATAAATGACACCCACTGTGAAGGCTGCCAGCCTAGCTAGATAGAATTTTTGTAGATAATTCTATGTCATTATAAATATGAATATGATCCACAAGCTTGTTTGACAAATGTGAAGAAAACTGTGTGTGTTCTGAGCTTCAGGAATATAACCACAGTGTACCCTGCTTGGAAGAAAGATGATAAGTGAAGCATTTTGCGACTGTTTCATCTTAAGCTCAGAGACAGAATGTCTAGACCAGTAAATTATTTCTGTTGTCTTAATTTAAGAGATAATTATTAAGGTTTTACATGTAAAGTGTCTTTTATTGCTGTGGTTTCCTGGCAGCTGCAAGATCAAATAAATGTTAAAATTTTAAGTTCTGTGAGCCTGGGAAACTAAAGCAAAGAAGTGTCAAGAATGATGTAATGTGAAATGACTCAGCAGTACTGTGTTATCAATTTAAGACTTTCTCAGAGAGAGAGAGTAGAGCACTTTGGATTTTGTCTAAAGCTGACAACTCACCAAGCACTTGCTTTGCTCTGTATGTAAGTAGTATTTAGAACCATGATTTCTCTTAGAGTTTAGATAGAAATATAGTCAGATTAGTCTAGCTGTTTTCTATATTTATGTCAGACTATCCTACAATATTATTTTGAAGTTTCCTGTGATTTCTGAACTCTGTAATGTCATTGTGTTGAAGTAATAAGTATTGTCTTGTGTTTTGATTATTTATTATTAAATATTTTAAACCTTTCAGCTGTGGCTGTTTTGTGTAGGGATAATTTAAACTGTTCGAGAGTACTTGCATGTATTTGGTGATACTGTCCAAGCCATTCCAATAGTCTTGCTATCAGTAATATTACGCAGTGAAATTGGTCACCCTTTGGGAAGGACCTTATTAGTAGCTGATAAGAGTAGATGGTGGCAGTGATTACTACCTTATAGCCTGGCGGGGGGGGGGGCATAGCTGGAGAACCTGTGCCAGTCTTTCCCAAGAGTGCCTGTGTGTTTGCATATAAACCAAATCTCAAAGTGTGTGCATGTGCGTGTGTGTGTGTGTGTGTGTGTGTGTGTGTGTGTGTGTGTGTGTGTGTGTGTGTGTGTGTGTGCGTGTGTGTGTGTGTGTGTGTGGCAGGGACATGAAGCACTGGTTGAACAGACAATGGTACTGGTGGTTTTGGCTTGACCACTCAGCTGAGATCTGTACCCTATAGCTGTGCCAGTGAGGAGTCTTATTGGAGATCTGGAGAGAAAGGGAGAAATCAGCCCCAGACTGACTGTGATCTCTGTGTGCTCTTAAGGAAAATTGTACTTTACTGTGTATGTACTTGTTATCCCCCCAATGTGCACACCCCTCACTGGTGCTAGTGGAGAGGATCAAGGCTCCTTGATTACTGGCCCAGTGCATGAGTGTCACACCCACATCCTCACGGATAAATACCCATGACGACAATAGAAAGCTCTTTCCACAGTCACTGCATAAGAAGTTTCCATTGTATGCTGACAATAATTAACAGCACAACGGTTTAGTTAAATTTCTTCACTGATGCTGTACTTGCCATACTTTATGTATAGTGAAAGCTAAATGTTTGCCGATCTACATTACTTAAAGAATGTCTTCAAAAATCATACTTTGAGATGAATTATTTTATTAGTATGGCATTACTTTCAAGCTGATGTAAAGTATGTCGATTTTCGTAATGAGCATCAGCTGTTCAGTTGTATCTTTCCTATCTCTGGTACCCCCCTTGTGGCTGGTAATGGACTAAGGTCTGCTGTATCAGAAGTTGACCACTCAAACATTTGTTTTGTATTTTGACTGGGGTTACTCTTACCGTACTTCTGCATTTTACAATAACTTCTGTTTAAGCTCATGACAGAAGTTTAGCTGGAGATATTTGACGTTATCTGCTCGCTGAGGGCAAGCCTTGTGGTTCAGTGTACTGATTACTGCTGTTGCGGAGGCCATGACTGCAGCTGCCTTCTTTGTCTCCTGTTCATTTGTGTGTCATTATAGTCATCGTCATCTTTTCATGCTGAATGCTCTAATTACTTCCTTGATGATGCTTCGCTGTAGCTGGGTTTTTGGAAGAGTATTGTAGGGGGAAGTGTTCTTTCACTGCCCCTTTGTCTCTATCAATATTGACTAAAATAATCTCTGTGTAGAAAAGTGGCAGGTAAGTACCAGTGAAGCCCAGGTGGTGAAATGAAGGAAGAAGACAGAAGGCTCTCACAAGCTACATAAAACTGGACAGCCAAATGCATAGGACCAGTATTATTACAGTGGTTAGCTCTGCTCTTTCTGGTTTAATACAAAATGCTTTGCAAATGCTGAATTGTATGCCCTAAACATTTGTGAAATTATCTGTGGCATTTAACAAACTTACTCTAGTTGTATCTACTTCATGTCACACTATTGCTGTTTATTCTCCTGTAATATGCTTAAGCCAAATGTATTTGCTTTATGTTATGTGCTTGTTATTGTATCTATCCTATGTTTTCTGCTTCTTATTACCTGTGGAACTTTTCTTCCTGGGCCGCCACTGAAAATGGGCTCTTTGGCCCAGTGAACTATCCCAGTAAATAAATAAATACATAAAGATCTCTGTTGCACACAAATGGTACCGTTTCCATTCATGCTTGAGTTTGCACCATCATTCTGATGTTGGTTTAAAGTTGGCAGATGTTCAGCACTCAGTATATTTTTTGCTGCAGTTGGCTTACTATACTGTGATCTGACAGTATCATGGACTACCGATTTAAGTAGTAGCTGGAATTAAGACGACATTTTATACTCGCTTGACTTTGCTTATAAGTTATTAATATGCTGTCAGTGCTGTGGTCAACTTTTGCCTTTTCTGAGACTCTGGTCATTGCTGTCCTGCTTGGTCTTTATCTCTGAATGACCTACTTTGGATTCCTATTGCTGTTATACTCCTTTGGTCACTAGAACATTGCTGTATGCCATAAATTCAAACCCACTATAGTAAACAATTTTCTTACTGTCATGCAAGTTTGTGTGGTGAAAGGTGCAATGGGGATTGCTCTTCAGAAAATGCATTGTTTTGATCTTTGTCATTAAAACAAATGTTATTTTGTAGAGATACTGAGCTGTGATTCCCACAATAATTTTCCAGTGACTGACTCTCAGACTGGGATTCAGAAATCCTTAGTGAGATGGAGAAGTGTAGATGGGAAGTTTTTCTCATTGATCTAAGCCTTTGTAGTTCAGAGACTGCTCTAATGCTGAGGTTTTCCCTTCCTCATGAGAGCTTCAGCATGGGCAGTTATCTCTTGGACAGAGCTGAATTCTAATGTGACAGTCCATGGTAGTGAATAATACTAATTAACCATGTATTCTCTTTCTCTGTCCGATGGTTCCCAGTTTGCTTGGCAAAAATGACCACTGTGAAAACACAGTGGTCACCCAATCACTCTAATTAGACTGTCCATAGTCCAGGTATGTTCAGTGAAAAAAGTGGGGGTGGCGCTGTGTTAATATGTGTATGTCTCACTGTCTGTGTCTGTAGGGGCATGAATGAAGGTGCAAGAATGTGTATGTTTGCCTGCCTGGATGTTCACATGGGGGGTGTAGGTAGAGGACCAAGAGTCTGGATGTGTGTGTGTGTGTGTGTGTGTGTGTGTGTGTGTGTGTGTGTGTGTGTGTGTGTGTGTGTGTGTGTGTGTATGTGTGTGTGTGTGTGTGTGTGTGTGTGTGTCTGTACATATGTGGTGGAGCATGCATATGGGTTAATGGGTGATTAAATATGTGTCGGGGCTTATTTGTTGTTGAGTGGAAGTATGAGAGTTTATGGGGTGCCATTGCCAAACGATTCAATGGCCTCTATGGAGAACACTAGTTTGGTCAATTCTGACAGCACTAGTGTTTAATTCAGAGACATAGTAATGAATCAATAATGAGGTCTTTCTCACTTCAACCATACCAGTCTCAGGATTGCATTTTCTTGCCCTCACACTAATTGACCAGCCTATGTTGGGTTGTACGCCCAAACGGTGAGCATTTTTCTGAATCCTGGGGTCATTGTTACTTAGGGGAAACCATTTTTATATGGGAGTATGTTTTCTTTAGAAAAATTATACTCTGGTTATTAACTCTTGGGTTTGCAGGAGTTTTGTATACATGGAAATATATGACCTACCAGGTTCTTTTTCACCTACTAAATACTACTATAAAGAAAAGTTGAATAACAAAGTGGACAGAGTCTTCAAATAAACATTAATTTATTAAACTCAAAATGCAATAATTTCAATCTCTAGTGCTTGGACTAAATCTTCCACAGGAGAAAATGAGTGTACAGAAAGAACTAGTTGTACAAACACAAAATAAGCCAAAAAAGGGCACTCACCCAAATAATAGATGTGTTACGAGCTGCAGTCAGTACTCTACCTAAAATCTTTAAGTGCATTATATTTTAAAATCCCTTTACGAAAGAAAATATTTAATCGAGTTCCTATATCTAACAATCACAGCTACTTGGTCTAAACTTCATGCTTTCAAACAGTTGACATCTCCACTTGTTGGTAAAGATGAGCAAAATTATTTTGGTTGTATTCTCTCTCAAATGTTCTTGTATGTGAGTTTTGTTTAATACATAGAAGAGGCCACAATAACATACATTAACTTAAATAGCATGTTTAATTACTACTACTACTGTTACAGCATTCAGTCCATTATCCCAGTCTTAATTTTCTTCAAAATATGTACTTCTCATTTGCATTTGGCCCCCTTGTTTGGCTTCCCCTTTGGGGACTACCGTGTACACTCTGGCTCATATGTTTCATTGACTTACAGTTACTGCTTTGTCAGTTTTTTTATATGGAGGAGCATGTATTCTAATATTGTCCAAGTTCTCAGTGGAGCTACACAAGTATAAAACATATATTTCCATTCATCTCTGCCTGTGTATCTACTCTTCTGAGGGCACACCCATAAAAGGCATACTGTTTCTGTTCAGTAACATATTTTATAATAGCTTGCATTTGTCAGCATAATTATTCTGGGGGATTTTTACTGTTGGATTTTATGATTTTTCTGTCAGATTTTAAGCTTGCTTTCAAATATCATTCCTCATGTTTTTCTTATTTTATTTATTGGATATGTGGTATTCTGTGGTAGGTGGCACCTTTTCTCGCTAGCTACCTCATGTGACATGAAATCTTTTTTTTTTCTCATTAGTAAATAATAGGCAATTAGGCCATAGTCCATTACCCAGTCACTACATTTTGACTTCCCTCTAGCCTCAGGAGCAGTAATGCAAGATGGGTGTGTGTGTGGGTGGGTGGAAGTCTACTTTTAAAGCTCGACATTTTAAATTTCAAATTTCTTATGGTTGAGACCATAAGATTAAAGTTTTGAAACTTCAGACTCTTTAAATGGAGATCACCATACAGCACGGAATGAGAAATTTACCATTTTCCTTGCTGTAGTGCGATCTCGGAGTTGGTATATTTAATTAGCAGGGGATGTGGGGCTGCAGGGCGCTTGCTCCCCAGCAATAACATAAAAGAAAAAAAATTGTTTTTATATTTTTTTTCTTCGAAGTTTCAAAACTTCAATCTTATGGTCTCGACCATAAGAAATTCGAAGTTTTGAAACTTCGAGCTTTAAAAGTAGACCCGTGGGAGGTGGGGTGGATCTAAGGCTGCCCATCCAAATTATCTGAGTTTACCTCTGATGTAGCAAGAGTGCTTCTCTGCTGGAAATAAAGTGGAAGTTTGTTCAAGAGGTGGGGGAAATGTTGGCATATGACTCTACCAAACCAACATGTCTTATTTATCTGTTGGTATAGGTTTAGCTCCTGTAATGGAATATTTGAGGGAATATTTGTTTTGAGATGAAATAGGAGGTCAAGTAGGGTCAGATCATTCGTGGCTCAAAAGGCTGGACACAGATTCCTATGGAAGAGTCTGTATGAGACCATATACACAGAGAGAAAGAGAGCTGCCAGTCCATCCAGATTATTGAGGTTCTTCAGGCCATGGACCTTTTTTTAGTTAAGAATCACTGAGATCTCAGCTGACAGGCTTTGTTACTGGCTAAGGACCCCATCAGTGGCACAGGAACAGGGTGAGACATGTGCAGCCTGCAGTAGGTCTCTTTATGTGGAATGTTTGTTTCCACCACTGTCAGTCTTGGCCTACATGGGGTGAAATCTTACCTCCACAAGATACCCAGGAGGTATATCTGCCATCACAGGTTGATAGGTGGAATCTGCAGTCAGCTGGTCCCTTATAGGGCAAGGTCTGTCTGCAACAAGACCAGTTTTATCTCAGACTAGGTATGGCTTGGCTTGATTCCAGCTTTGACCATAATCTTGTGATCCTGGAGGTTCTGTTGTACATTGCTATAGGTGTGAATTCACAGATATAGCTGTTTGTTTTGCTAAATGAAGTTAGGTATTTGCCCATGGAAATCTACATCATGTGAAATCAACCTGCCAAGCTCTTCTGAGTGGTCAGCAGGCTGTACAAGAAGGCTTTTATTCCCTCTGATCATGAAGTGGTTAATTGATTCTTTGGCACAATGTGACTCTATTAGGTTTGACACCTCTCAGCTGAGATCAATGATTTGGCAGTTAGTTGACTGAATATTTTACTCCAGTTGTGTTTAAGAAGAAACTTCCTGGCATTTGTGTTGAAGGTGCAATACCTTGGCAAGATTCTTAAGTCACTAACATTACTATTACCAAGTCTTATCACCTGAGGAATATTACTCAGGTTAAACATCTCATTCTTTCTGAAGATTTGTCTACAGTGGATCAAATTCCGGTTACTCTTCAGATGGACTGCTGTTATGTCTTTTACCTCTGGCTGTCTAGCAATGAACTTGATGGGCTACACTGGGTGCAAAATTCTGTAGAATTCTGTGGTCTTTGCATGGGTTCCCTAAAATGTAACATGTCAGCCACAAGGTTTTTCCGCTATTTTTTTAAGTCTTTCTTGAGCAGGTTCCTCTTACCCAAATGCACTTCTTGTGCCCTATCATTCGTCTCTCGGCCACTATTCAGCTACCTTGAGTCATACCTCTCAACCTCTTAGCACAAAAAGTCTGGACAAAATGTAAAATAATGGGGGGCAAAGGCCCATAAATGAGGGCAGATGTTAAATATTGCTCTCTTAAACTTAGAAAGTTGTTAGAATAACAGGATTTGTTAGCATGCATTTTTCTGAAGGATATAAAGTCTGAAACTCAAATATATACCATTATTTAGTGACTTCAGTCCCTCAGTGATTTACCAGAAAACCACAAGTTTTATGAGGAACAGACCAAAAATATGAGGCAAAAATCTAGACATTTTGCGAAAATCTGTACAGCTGAGAGCAATGGCTTGATTCTTTTTATGATCCTCAGGATGAAAGAAATGTATCTACTCCATATTTCAGATTTACTTTTCCCAAATTTGAAAGTGTTTAATTTACTACTTAGTTGCAGAAGTGTACAACTATGGAAAACTTTAGAAAGGTTGCTTCAAGATTCATCTTTTCCACCTGCCTTATGTGGGTCCTTATTTCTCCTTGACCTAGCAACTAGTACTAGTCCCAGAATTAACATTTTGTATATCTACAGTCTATCTTTTCAATTTATTTTAGATACTTTTGTTCTACCTTTTTATTTACTAGTAATCACATTAACCAAGACTTATTGATTGATTGCTAGTGTGCCCTGACAGTGTTACAAATAAACCTTTGGTTCTGTTTTGTAACCTAAACACATTACATATGTTTTCTGTTAGCAGAGCTAATTCAGATGAGCATAAAGATGATTACTGATGTAACTGCACTGTCAGTGTACTATTCAGACTAGACCTTCTGGTAAAGTTTGCATTGGTTCATTATATACTGAGCATTTTTATATTCATTTATATAACAACTGCCCTTTCCAGTGTATGCTGATTACTGTGTGTTTTGCATTTTTATAGACATACATACAGATTAGCAGTGAGCACATACTATATAATGTTGTGCAAATATCTTGGTTTATTTTGTTCTATTTTGGTAAAGTTCACTATTGTGCTAGGACATGTGGGGCCAGATTCCTAAAGGTTATCTTGAGGTAATCTTATTGAATTCAGAGACAGCCCTAACATGGTGCTTTTGTATTAATGATGTGCAAGTCTGTGACCATGTTACATACTAACGAGGTAGTTCAGAGAGAGGCATACACTAATTAGCCATGTGCTGTCCACTATAGAGCTGCCTCCAGGAAGCCATCTCAAACCACTTGTCTATGTAGATTACCATAGCCATGCCTTGTATCTCAGTGTAGTGAATGTGGCCAAAAAGCTGCATTCATCAATCATAGTGGAGTTACTGGGGAGTTTAGTGGTAAGGTAGTGTTAGGAAGTGTGTGTGTGTGTGTGTGTGTGTGTGTGTGTGTGTGTGTGTGTGTGTGTGTGTGTGTGTGTGTGTCCGCAAGGGATTGCATCTATGTGTGTGTGAGGGGCTGCAGGTGTGAGCATGTGTCTGACATGCTGCATTTATGAATGTGCATCTGCCTGGGAAAAAGTGGCAGAAGAGTTAGTAGGGGATGAGGCAGGTGGGTGCGCTAGGTGAATCAATGAGTGTGAATGTGAGTGCAGTCAGGTGGGGAGGGGGCTGTTTTGTGTGCATGGGGATGGGTTGGGGTGACAGCAATGCTTCAACAAACCTCTAGACATATTAGCAGAATGTACAATATTAGATGGGGGAGTCACTAGATACCAGAGAATACTCTCTAAAGATGTGCTTGAGTGGGACATAGATTGGGGATTAGGGGTAGGGGAACACCGGACTACTGGGATAAATAGCATGCCTTTAAAGGTACTGAAAAGGATTCTGGGCCTGTCCCTTTCCACCGTGCACAGAGGATATTAGTCTTCTGTATCACCCCTAGGCACCAAGGTTAGAATTAAGTAAGTAATTAAATAAAACTACAAAGGGAGGGAAAGAATATGAATCATGCACCCTTGAGACAAAACCTCTACATTATCCCACTGTGCTAACTGAGCAGCTAGTATTATAGTTTTTTTTTTTTTATATACGTTGAGGGTCTTGGACATTCTGCAATGCCTGCATCATGTCATGATGTATGAGGGAGAGGAACAGGAAACATTAAGCACACCCGTCAACAGTTTTTGCCCTAACATACTTTTACTTTAGGATATGAACTGTGAAACTTGAATATCTGGCATTAATGGCTGACTGTAATCATTCATAAATTGTCAGGGTGGGTGGAAAGAAGACACTGGGGACATTCAGACAACAAAGGAAGAGGTGTGTGTGTGTGTGTGTGTGTGTGTGTGTGTGTGTGTGTGTGTGTGTGTGTGTGTGTGTGTGTAAATGTATGCATATTGTGTGTGGGGGGTACTTCTACTTACAAGATGCAGCAGCCAGCACTGTTAAGCAACACAAGAACTGCTGATCTACACTCCATGGTCGTTAACTGTTATTCAGAGACATGCAAATTAGCCAATAATGAGGTCTTTCCTCATTGCAATTAATGTGTCTCTGAATCACAAGTCTCCCATTGTGGAGAAATGGGGACTTTTTACTCTGGCCGTTACAGCATACATTGGGGATCTTCATGAATATATATATATATATATATATATATATATATATATATATATATATATATATATATATTATACTATTTAAACAGCTGTACTATAATACAGCATGTGTTTTCATATAGTGACACATAACTAAGATTAATTCAGGCTTGCACACCAATGGCTATTATTCTATACTGTGAAATGCAGTTCTTCATGGCAAAAGCTGGTGCTACTGTGATATATTTGATTTGTAGGATGACACATACAAATACAATTATTAAAGAAATTTTTTTAAAAAATCACACAGATTTTTTTAAAGCAATATATATTTTTTTTCAAATGAGACCTGAATATACCTCTCAGTCTTCAAACACTGAAAATAGTTACAAAAGGCTCTTGAAAAGTAGATGCATCCTGCCCAAAAACTTGACATTTAATTAGCATAAAATATGTCTACTAAATAATTGCACGTAACACACTAGGGATGGGGGCTACTACTCGGAAACATGTTTAAAAAACAGAGTCACAAACATGATGGAAAAATATAAGCACATTATAAAAGAGATTGTGTAAAATCTGTAGACTTTAATAAACTGCATTGCTAAATTCTACCATACAAAGTCCTTTATTTTTGTTTCTGTAAAAGGGAGATGTAAGATGTGTGTCCACTTTATTTAAATTACTGGTTCCACTCATATGCTAGTCATGTAGTGTGGAATTTTCTGCTCTAAACTGCTTCCAAAATTGTGTGTGATGAGGGAGATTCAGAAAATTATGTGAAGGGATAAACCAAGCCTGAACATGGGGTTATACTTCTAAACAGCCACATCATATGCAGGATAAATCAGGCATGAAAATAGGAACATTCATCCAAAACTGGGACAGTTGAGAGGTCTAGACCTGAGGGGTTGGGCTTATTGGAAAGAAAGCCTAACCTATAGTGAACATACAAAATCTTCGTACAATAATTTACAAAGCATTACAGTCATGTGACTGAGCTTGTATAAAGCATTAGCAAATGCATTTTGATTTGAGTGACCTTGCTGCGTGGATATATGAGAGCTAGTAAAATGGAACCACCTGTAAATGTGCCTTTTAATATATAAGAGATGCACTGTTTTGGTCTGATCTTTGCAACGCTGCATGATTTGGCTTTATATGGGACTTTTCCATCTGTATAGTCTGACCTTGAGCTCTGTTAAGCATAGCAGGCAGAGGGAAAGCTGACATGTTCCATTAGTAGCAGGAACAGGAGTCACACTTCCTTGTTCCCACTGTAAAGCAGGAGCAGGTAGGTGGTGTGACTAGACTTCAATATTGAGGCAGAGAAGTATGTTCAGATAAGCCTGTAGAAAAGGTAAGTTGTTGTACATGACAATGTCCTTCCATATCACTTGTAGTACTCCTTGCACGTGGGATATCCTGCCGAGGACAGTTTGTCTATCCAGCATGCCAAAGCCTTTACATCATCGCAGTGATGCACATCAATATGCTCCCTGTGCAGGCATAAGGCATGAAAGTGACATACAAATGCTCAATCCTCAAAACTTCTTTGCCACCAGTTGAACACCGTATTTGAACATTGGTCTAAGATGTCTTTTGCTATGCTGGTTTTACCGAGTTGTTTAGAGATAAGTGCCATACTAAGGTTCCTTCTCTTCCTTTTCTTTGTTTGTATTGGGGAGTCATGTCATCCAGAAAAGAAAAATGTCAGTGTGGGAGGCAGATTCCACATAAAGATAGACAGGAAAAGTGCCTGTTCTGCTTAGGTGCTATGCATGGCCATACTCTGTGTACTATCTGTCAGGCCTTTGTTCCCAAGACCATTTCCAGCCATGTGTCCTCCTTATACATGTATCTGGAGAACCAACAACTTAAGCTTTTAACTCAAGGTACCATGGCCAAATCCACCTGCCATGAGGTTCAGCCACCTCTTAAAAGAAGAATGAAAAGTCTTGCTCTGATTCTGATGCTGTTCAGCCTCCACTGAACGACCAGTTCCCTCTGCTGTGACCTATTCAGAGGCCAGCATGGAACCTGCTGTTTGCATGTCCTCTGAAGCTGTGCATATGTCTACAGATATTGATGGGGATCCAGTGCTGATCATTTCAGAGGGGATTTCACAGATTTTACATCAGGAAGAGGTGCCTGGTACTCTTCTAGAATCTAGGCAAGGCTCCGAACCACTTAGATTGCTCAAGGCTGCTGTCCTGTTAAAAAAACAAACTGAAGACCAAGCATATCCCATCTATTGCTAAGGATCATTGTAAAGAATGGCAGGACTTTACCCAGGGATTGTTAAATCCACTTATGGCCTTAAAGTTACCTCAGAGCATATCTTTCCCTTGTATTGCTTGGTCATGCACTTCCTCCTAGAGGCTTAGGGATTCTGATTCCTTGGATAAGGAGTTTGATTCTGGGAATGAATTCTTAGGATGTTCTTCACAGATTCCTTCTCCCTTGAGCTATGGGTCAGAGGAAGAGGATTCATTATCCACTGATTTTCCCTCTGAGAAATTATCCTTTGTGGATATTGTAGTCTGCATGATTCAGCACTTCAAGTGGGATTGTTTCCCAAATGTCAGATACTTAGAAGAGGCATTATGAGCTACTACAGATGGAATCTACTGCTACTTCAGCTGTTCCTGCAGTGCTTGCTGCTTTGCTGGATACATTAAGAGTTGTCTCTTTAGCTCCTGACTCCCAGCCTTCAGTCCTCAAGAAGACAGACTGCTTCTATACAGTACCTAAATCCCTCAAGAACCTCTACAAGTGTCCATCTTCAAACCCTGCTGTGATATCTGTTTCTATAGACAAGCTTCCTCCAAATTCATTTCTTCTGACAAATACAAGCCAAGCTATGGAGAGATTAGGGAGAAAAGTGCATACCTTTGCTACCCTGCCCTTAATCATCAAACGCATATGACCAGCTATGTTTTGTTTTTTTTTGTCTCAGCTTGGGTGGGAGTGGGGGTTGTCAGGCTTGCCTGACTCTGACAATAAGACTGCTGCTTTTTCTTTGCTCAGCTCTACTTCTCAAGTGGCTCACCACTCTATTAAATGTAGTTACAATGCAACTGAAGCATCTTCTATGACTGCTGCTTCTGGTTCTGTCATGAAGAGACATTCCTGCTTAAGGCCTTACCTGATGATATTAAGGCTAAACTTCTAGTTTCTCCATTGTTTAACCAAAATTTTGTTTGACACTGCTGCTGCAGAACTGTTTATCTTTGTCTTGTAAAGTTTTAAAGTTATGCAGGACATTATATAGCTTTGTTTTCCTTATCCACAAATTTCAGAGGAACTATCCCTCTAAATCTGCTTTTGTGCATAGGCAGCCTTGCTAACTCCCTAGAGTCAAGGTTTCCAAATGTATACTTTCTGATAAGCCCACTCAGACTTCTAAAGGCAAAAAGCCTTCCTTCTGTCCCTGATAAATCTGCCTTTATATAACGTGTTCACTCCCTTTTCCTTCAGCCAGGTGACCTTATCCTTCAGACTCTCCCTGTCTCTAAGTGCTGGCAACAGATTACCAAGTGTTCTTAGGTCCTTTTCATTATTCAACATTGTTAATTCATGGTATGAAAGTTCCTCCCCCCTTTTAAGGCCTTCCTCAGCCGCCTCCAGACAAATTTTCTTATTTTTCAGTCATCCTGTGGGATCTATTGGATCAAGGGACTATTCGATCTGTCCTGGCTTCTCAGCAGGGGACAGGGTTATATTCCAGGATTGATGTTTCTGGTGCCCAGGGAAAAATGATCTAGACCTTTCCTTTTTCAATACCTTCCTAAAAGTGCCTTCTTTCAGGATGTTGTCTCTTCCAGTTATTTTTCTCCTCCTGCTTCTCCAGCGTTTTTTTGTCTCTCCAGATCTGAAGAACGCTGAAGCATGTCTATCGTCTATGTTTCTCTGTTTCTTCCTCACATTTTCAATTCTTTGTTTTGCCCTTTGAGCTTTCTATGACCCCAAGGATGTCCACCAATGTCTGGCCTAGTGATAGCTTTCTACAGGCTCCAGGGGATTCAAAACTTTCCCTAACTGGATGACCTGCTTCTTAAGGCTTCCTCTCAATCCCAGCTGTTTCTGGGTCTGCATTTTGCTGTGCTCCTCATGCAGAGCCTGAGGTTTATAGTAAATCTCAAGAAGTCTGTCTTGAATCCTCCTCAGAGTCACATCTTTGTGTTTCAGAATTCAGGCCATTCCAATGTTGCCTTCTCTACCCCTTCGAATGGTCTGTCCCTGACTGCTTATTTTTAGTCTCTCATAGGTTCACAGGGGGTTACTAGGCTATTGGCCCTACAGCCTTTACAAGACTAGCCATGTTAATCCCAAGTATCCCCATTTGTTCTTTTTGGGTAGTTAGCAGAACAAATTTATGAACAGAGAAGGTCTGTGATCAACACTGGCTAACCCTGTCCGTGAGGGATATATATGGGTGCCACCCCAGTGGTGAATTTGTGGTCTCCCATCCAGTTATCTAGGTTACATTTGAATAGGTTCTGTGACGAGTTCTGTTTTACATGTATAGGAAGTCTATTCCAGAGAAGTGGCAGTCTCTGGGAGACATATGTGTCTCTCCAGCATGTTCTGTTAATGTCACAAGCTAGGCTGAGATCCCTAGAGCGAGTTACTCTTGTGCCTTTTAATTTGTGGATGTGTAACATTTCCATTAGGGCAGGGTTGGAGATTTTACCTCTCAGCAGCCTCTAAGATCAAGGGTAAAGTGACCAGGCTTTCAGCCTGTCCATGTAGGTCATGGTTTGGAGTCCCTGTATTTTCTTAGTGCAAAACCTCTGAGGTCTCTCCAGCTGCTGCAGGTTTCTGACAAGGTACATGCAAAAGGGAGTATTATACTCTCTTAGTGGTCTGATGAGGATCAAGTACAGTGGAGTTATAACATCCTTTGACCTGGATGTTATGCCCTTGCTTATGAGGTGCAGTATGTAGAAGACTTGCCTTACCACTGTAGAAACTTGGTCATCAAAGTTCAGATTGCTATGAACTTGTGTTCCCAAGTCTCACACCACTGAGTTGGAACTCAGGGGGTGCTGTAAGTATTGTAATTTGTAGGGAATTCTGTTTTGCCAAAGGGAAGAATAATGCATTTTTTTGCATTTAGTTTTAGACCATGACTTTGGCACCAATCATTTGTTTGTGTTAGCCCTTCTTGTAATATGTTGACATCATTGGGGGATTCAGTGATTGCTCCCAGTTTGCGATCATCAGTGAACCTGTTGAGCCAAAGGCCATCTACTTTGGCCTGGACTTCTGAGAAATAGATGCCAAACAGAAAGGGGCCCAGCACAGACCCCTGAGGTACTCCACTGGTGACGGGTCTACTGGTAGAGGTGGTTTCACCAATTTTTACAGGTGTATTCTGTCGGTGAGTGAATTGGCTGCCCAGCTAGTAATGTATGGGTTAATCCCTATTTTTTTTTTAATTTCTCCAAATCTTTTGAGTTTTTAATACCATGACCGGAATGGACCCCATTCCTAAGTCAAAGTAATTATCTACTTGTGGTTTGATTTCCATTCCTGCTTGATGTTGTTATGCTTCTGCTAGCCTAAGCAGGGAAGTCATCCTAGATTTATTCTCCTCCTGTTTCAAAACTTTCACTACATTTTGGTCTTGTGAGGTCAGCAGATGTGTGGAGTCCCACGATTGCAGATCTACATGTAATCAGTTTCAAGGAGGTCCATCCCTCCTTCAGAACAGGGAATATATAATCTTTGCATGCACTGACCTTTATAAATCATTTCATGAGTATGAAGCATCCTTCTTGTTTTCCTATCTAATCTATCCAGCATGTTTTGGGGCCATTCAGTCACTCCAAAACTTAAGTTAGGACAGGAAGAGGAAAATGGTTTATAGCGTGGATTTTGTTCCTACATGTCAAAGCTGTTTTCAGGATTAATTTAAGTCTTCTGAAGTATTATTTACAAAGTTTTATAGGTTCATAGGTGTTTACTAGGCTAACAACCACAAGGGCCTGTTTAAGCTTAGCCATGCATCCCACATCTCTGATGAGTTCTAATACCCTTGATATTTGTAAACATGGGCCTGGGAGATGAACCATTTACAGGTTACCTGTTTGCATTAGAGACACAGGTGCCAAACCAGGGATGAATTTCCAGTTTTGCATCCAATTGTCCAAGTTGCACTTGAATTGGATTATGGAGGAACTCTGCTTCACATGGATGGGAAAGTCTCTGGGATACATAACTATCTCTCCAGCAGGGGTTATTTATATCACAGGCAAGTTTTACGTCTTTAGAATGGGTAATTCTGGTACTTTTTGTTTTGTGGATATGCAGGAGTTCCATCAGAGTGGGGTCAGACAATGCTCTGTATGCCAGGCATAGATCTCCCCTCAAAAGGCTGTAGGAGACAGAATACAAGGATAGGACCTTGCAGTGGTCTGCATAGGACCTATTACTTATGCCCTGTATACTTTTAGTGAGGAACCTCTGTGGACATTCCAGTTGTTGGATATGCCTGGTTAGGTACATACCAAAGGGGGCATTGTACTCAATGACAGGTCTGATGAATGCCAAATAAAGTGGAACAATGACTTCCTTAGACTTAGATGCCATACCTTTGTTTATAAGTCGAGCAACATAGAATGATTTCCCCACCACTGTAGACACGTGATGATCAAAGGCTAGATTACTATCTATGTGTGTCCCTAAGTCTCTGACTACTCTGTCAACTCTAAGGGGTGTGTTGTCAATATGATAGTTACCAGGGATGGATGACTTCCCAAAGCAAGCGATTATGCATTTCTTAGCATTTAGTTTTAGTCCATGACTCTGAAATTTTGTTTGTCTGTGTCAGCCCCTCCTAGAGAACATTTGTGTCAGTGTGAGACTCCATGGCCACTCCTAATTTGTAATTGTCTGCAAATTTAGTCAGCCAGAGACCACTGACATTGGCCTTGACTTCTGAGAAGTAAATGCCAAAAAGGAGCAGTCCAAGGACTGATCCCTGAGGGACTCCACTTGTGACTGGCCTCCTTGTAGAGGTGGTCTCCCCAATTCTAACTTCCTGGGTCCTGTCTGTGAGCCAGTTGGCTATCCACTGGGTGACATACAGGTTTGTACCTAAACTCTTGAGGTTGTCAGCAATGCCCAAGTGGGATATTGTGTCAAATGCCTTGGCCAGGTCAAGGTAGGCAGTATGAACAATTTTGACCTCATCCAATGCTTTGGTAACCTTCTCAAAGAAGTCCACCAGTTTGAGTAGGCATGATCTGCCCTTTATGAAACCAAACTGGGTTGGATCTAGTGTCTGGAGGTTTACTATATCTTTGTTGATCATCTCCATGATAATTCTTTCCATGGCTTTACATATAAGACTAGTGAGACTTGTGTGTCTGTAGATGGCCCACCTTTGTGCAGAGAGATGGCTGTTGCCTTTCTCCATTCATGAGGCATGAAGCCTGTTTGGAGGCTACAGTTATAGTAATTCCAGAGGCCCTGATAGGTCATGTCTCATGCTATTTAGAAGGTATCCTGAGATATTGTCTAGGCCCATTGATGTAGTGTTCTTGGTCTTAAAGAGAGCATTAAGGACCTGTTCCCTAGTGATAGTAGGGGGAGTTATATTTGATATTTCCTGAGGGAAGGTTGAGGGGTGAAAGAAGTAAATCTGGAGCTGAATTTATCATCCAGGAAGTTTTCTATATCTTCTGGCTCAGTATAGGTGGCTCCGTTTACAATGAGCTCTGCACACAATTGTGTATTGCCTTTGAGGTTGCGAGCATAGCTAAAAAATGCTTTATGGTTGTCCTTGGCCTGGGAGGCCAAACTTACCTCAAATTTGGCTTTGGCAGACTTTATTTGTCCTCTGAGTTATTTGTTTTAGTTTAATGAGAGTGCTTTTATCCTGCTGGGTGCTGCACCTCCTAATTTTTGCCATGATTTTCTTCCTCCTGTTTTACATCTGATTGATTTTGTGATTCCACCAGGGAGGCTAATTTTCTGAGTAAGTTCCGTACTTCTTCCTGGTGGGTAAAGCTGCATCTATACAGCTATTAACATGCTTGTACAGGGTTTCTGTGAACAGTTCTGGATTGGCAGAAGTGTTCTCAGAGTTTATAGGGGCTTGAAATTTTGCCATGTTCTCAACAGCAGGAGGTTAGTTTTGAATAGCTCCTGAATATTCTCATTTGAACTGGGATTCCAGATTTTACTTTTACTTCAAAGAAGACCATTTTGTGGTCTTACCTTACCAGAGAAGGTATTAAAGTAGGGTGTGTGCAGAACTCTGCCATATTAGTGAGGACCAGATCCAGTATGGTTGTACCCCTGGTTGGCGTATTGACTATCTGGTCCAGGGAGTTTGTGTTTACAAAATCCAGGAATCTTTGTGCATGTACGTTTGATGTATTCCCAGTTAATAGTGGGGTAATTAAAGTCACCCATGAATATGGTATTGGGTTGGATGGTTAGTGTTTCTAGTAAGTTTAAATACTTGGTATGGGTTTCCTGGGTCATGGGGGGATCTATAGCCTGCAAGGAGGTGGTACTGGAATTTACCTATGGTGGTTTGAACATGGAGCAGCTCAAGTGCATTGTCCTGTCTGACCAGCCTTGAAGTATATTTATTTTTGATGTAAATAGAGACACCTCCACCTTTAGTCCCTGCCTGTGGAGGAGCTGGTCTAAGTGTGTGGAAAGCATTACAACCCTGCACTGTTGGTGTGCTGTCCATGGCTTTAAACCATGTCTCTGAGACCACACAGACATCAGTATTCTCTAGGGTAAACAGAGCTTCCAGGGAGTGGAGTTTTTTTGTTTAGGCTCCTAGCATTGAACAGTAACACCTTTAGATTTTCTTGATTTTGATTTGCTATGTCGGAAGTACTTTCAGTTTGGCATTGCCTAAAAAAAGCACTATGAGGGAAGACAATGTTTCAGCTAATATTTGAAAGCCTAGAGGGGAGAGGTGCAGACCATTCCTGGCAAAGCAGTGTGGTCTGTTGACCATCTCCTTCCATGCTGACAAGGATTGCACCCCGTTAGAATGATACCAGAAACAAAGCCAATTATTAAAGTCAATCATCTTTTGTTTATTTTGTGGCATCATCCTTGGAGAAGGTAAAATGCTGCTCAATGCTAGGCTCATACCAGCCTGAGACACTTTTTCCAAAATCTCAGTGATGTTTCTCTTCATATAGTATAGGGAGATACATCTCAGGTCATTTACTCCCACGTGGACTATGACTGAGTCATATTGGTAATTGTGATCCAATGACCTGAGTGCATGTGTAATGTGATGGATCCTAGCCCCTGATAAGCAACTGACCGTAACTTTCTCCTTACTCAGCCTGGTGAGATGGACATCAGTGTGTCTCACAATGGAGTCTCCAATGAGTAGAATGTTGGATTGTGTGGTGACCTGCCTTATGGGCTTAGAGGTAGAGGCTCCATGAGATGTAGCTGCATGTGTTGATGTGGGTGTTGTTTTGAAAGAGCACGTTTGGGGCTGCTGAGCCGATAATGCAGACAGTAGGAAAGTTCATATCCATGGCAACAGCCCCTTTTTTATTGATTAGACTGTTGGAGTGAGAATATCAATCACTGTCAGGAGTATCTGGTTTGCAGCTATGTGGACAGTGCTTGTCACTGCAAACTAGTTGTCCTGTGTGCAACTAGATATTGTCGAAATTTCAGTTGTGCTTTTACAGGAAAAATGTCACTCAAGGCACCTGTGTCTGTACAAAGAATTGCCAAACACTTGAGGGGAAACTAATACGTTGATCTTGAAATTTTAAGGATGAAGTTTTTATGCAGATATTCTGAAGTTAGAAAGAAATCAAGCAATACTTACTGAAAACAAAGAATTGGCTTGTCAAGAATGATGAAAAGAGGGGAGTCGTATGAGTGGCTACTGCCTGACTACTACTAATGCTGGCCTCACCACAGCTTTACTCTGTTGGGATATAATAATACTTTGCTTCTTCTCTCACTAGAAGCAAAATGTTAACATCAATCCCAAGAAGAGAAGCAGGCCACAGCCTGTTTGGTGATCCACAGTCTTGTCCCAGATGATGCAAGGGTCTGTAGGCTTGTAGCCTTTTTCTGGTAGATGACAGAAATAGCAACCAAACCAGTCAGGTACGTTAAGCACAGACACTCACTCTCCAACCAGAAAAAGTCAGGCATCAATGCACTCCGCTCCTACACTCACCAGGATCACAATATATGCACAGATTCCAAGCTGTCACTTATAAAGCAGTTATTAGACTTTCTGGTGATCAGCAGTCTCCAGGAAATAATGTCACAGAACTCCTTTGCTCACCAGGAGAAAACAGAAGCACTAATTCCAAGATGACTACTGAGAGGCAAAATGTGGCCTCTCCAATAACTGGTGGTCTTGCAATAGATGCTTAAAGGTAAGATGTAAAAAAAATGGTTTATCATAATTAATGAATTAAGGGCAATGCAGAATTGCATCAGTGACTGAGAGTCAGCCTGGAAAATCCCCCTTTGGATTTTTATCCCTGAAATAATAAGTTGTCCTTTATCATGGCTTAATTGCAACGTGGTCTGCCACTGTTTCATGGTCACTGTAATGTAATTGATCAGTGTAGGATGTATCGTATACATTTTTCAGCACTCTTTTATTCATGAACATGATGTACTATCAAATGTGTTTTTGTAGTCAGTCCAGGCCATACTTAAATTCTTCCCATTTTTCAGTTCTTCACTATGACTTTATTTAACAACAAATAATCCTTTGTTCTGTAGAAATTTCTTTTATTGCCCTTTTGTTCTGTTGCCATAATTGAGTTATCTTCTAAGTGACTATAAACTCTGTCAGCATCAATTCCATTATATAGTTTATACGTCGTTGGAAGGCAAGTTATTATAGCAATCACCCACACCTGGGTGTGGGTAATGCTGGATTTACCCATGATTGGTGTGGTTTGGTCACGAGGGCAAAGCCCGTGTGGCCAAACAAAGACAACCATGGGTAAATCCAAAATTACCCACACCCAGAAGTGGGTTATTGCTATTATACAATGACATTATTTAAGAAAAAAAATACTTACTTTTCTTAAATAATGGCATTGTATAATACCTCCTTTCTGCCCTTCCACAGCTGTCTGGTATTCTGCGGCAGTTCTGATGTACTGCGCATGCGTATGCTTACACAGTACATCTGAGCTGTGGGTGGAAGCAACGGAAAAAGCAAGATCTCCGTTGCTTTTTACAAAGTGTCTCGCTATGTTAAAGGAGTTTAACAGCGAGACAGCTTTAAAAAAAGCAACAGAGAATCTTCGTTGCTTTTTTTTAAGCTGTCTCGCTATGTTAAACCCATTTAACATAGCGAGACAGCTTTAAAAATAAGCAATGGAGAAAGGAAGATCTCCATTACTTTTTTTAAAGCTGTTTCACTATGCTAAACTCCTTTAACATAGTGAGGCAGTGTCTAAAAAGCAACGGAGATCTTGCGTTCTCCATTGCTGTAAAAAAAGACTTATACTAATGGAAAAAGTCCGGGCGACCTGACCTTTTTCCATTAGTATAAGTCTGATTTACAACGTGCACACTGACCAATCAGCATGCACATTTTGGAATATTAATGGGGGGTCATTTTATAATGGTCTATAATTTTTAGCATAGCTTGCAGGTTCACTCTTAAGTAGGAGCATTGTTTTTCCTGTTGTTAGGCAGATTGGTGTCTGGTCGGGGTGCGCATATAAGTAATTCTTACTCATGGCTAAATCTTCGTGCAGAGATGTTAATACTTTTAACCGGAAGTTAGGTACTTCATCTGGGCCTGGGGTTTTCCAATTAGAGGCATTTCTTAACTTTGATTCAATCTCTCTGGTTGTTCCTTCAAAGTATTTCATATCCTGTACCTTTAAACTTCTTATTCTTTTACTTCTTCTGTCCATTTCGCATCTTTGTTATGTTCCGCAGGATCTTCATAGATACTTCACCAAAATGTATTTATTTCTTTGTTTTTGCTGGTCTTTCAATTCCTTTTACCTTATTATTGGATTTGACTTTTGTTCTCCCATCGCTCATGGCTAATGATAACACTACCAGGAATAAGAGCAACCATGCTAGCTTGGAATTTATTCGTGGAACTAACTTGGACAATGTCGAGGCTACAGTGAACCCATTGCTGAATCTTCAATTTGATGTTAATGAGATAGGGTCACAGAGTAATACCCCAGAAGATTTAGATAATGCCAATTTTGATGCCATATTTAAAGATGTTGAATCAGTAGCCTTTAAGTTAAAAAGGTTGACCTGGCAAAGGTATCATTTGGAAGCATGCCTACATCACCGGGTCATACCCAGGGGCATGCGTGTTAAATGTATGCCCAGCTATGGCAATCAACATCCCAGCCTATTGGCGAGTTGGCAAGCTATCAATCTAGAGACCAGTTTCTGCTATATTAGATTACTTCTTGAATATTTCAAACCAGAAGAGGAGAAGATTGCACAAGTAATTAAAGAGAAACAGAGTTAGAGAAAGTGAATTTAACCACCCATCAGATAAACAAGTTGGAAACACTGCAATTTAATTTGAACATATATGAATCCAAGGTGAAAGAACAAAAGATTAAAAAATTGAACAGGGATGTTATGGATTTCAGACAGGGAAGGATCTTTGAATGGCCTAGAGAAGACTACTCAGAGGAACCAAGACCCCAGTTATAATTCAGCAAAAGAAAGAATACCAACACAGGGTAGGTTCTACACCATTGGTAGTAACAAATGAGGATCAAAGCACCAACTTAGTAATACAGGATCATCAAGAGACTATCCTGGATGCCAATCTAGGAAACATGTCAGGACTTATGCCAACTGGAGCCATACCCAAGAAGAATGGCACACATCTTCCTCTGAATGCTTCCTTACCGATTTTTTTGAAGCAGAACCAATTCAGGGGCCATTGGTCACAGAGTCAAGACATGAAAAGGAAGAAGCCTTACATGGAGAAAGATCATTGGTAGTAAACATTTCCAAGCATGATATCACATCAGCTGAACTCTCAATATTACAAAAAGGGTTGACGTTTATTCCATCATTTAGATCAGGTCTGGACGAATTTGTAATTGATTTAAGATATTTTGGATGGAACATAACATTAAAGAATATCTTTGGTACTAAACAAGAACAGAGTAATAAACCAAAGAAGCCTAGTACCTTTGTTCCAGTTAGCCATCCTGCTGTGGAACTATTTACTAGACTTTGCACTAATGAGGTTGCCAAGCTAAGAATGGACCCTAGTGTTAAGCATTATAAAAATATTACTTTTAATGAAAAGAAGGCTATCTCTAACTTACAACAAAACCATGATATTATCTTAAGGCCAGCTGACAAAGGAGGTGCCATTGTGATGATGGACACACTATGGTATGTGAACAAGATGAAGAGAATGTTACAAGACCCTAAAACATACATTGAAGTTTCGTCCTTAGAAATAACTAGAGCCATGAAAAACATTAATTCCTGCCTAAATTATATGGTATTACAAAGACAAATTGACATGGACCTATATGATTTTTTGGAAGTTTCTAAACCCACAATTCCATGCATCAATGGGTTACTGAAGATACATAAAAACATCAAGGATCCTCCATTATGCCCTATTGTGTCAGGCCAAGGATGGGCCACAGAGAACTTATTGCTTTATGTGGAGAAAGAATTAAGAGAAGTGCTAAATCTATATACTACAGTGTTAAGAGACACGGACGACTTTTTGGATAAATTAACCAAGTCCATGGAGGACATAATGAATGAAGTTGATCTATTGTTAACAACTTTGGATGTCAACAATTTTTTTACCACAATTCCAAATGATGTTGGGATAGATTCTGTTAGACGGTTGATGTCAACGAAGAAAACCACAGCTGAGACCAGGCTCATCTGTGACTTATTAGAACTGATCTTGGAGAATAACTATTTTATATATGGAGAAAAAAAATCTATTTACAGAAATGGGGGGTTGCCATGGGCACCCCCTGTGCTAACAGTTACTCCAATTTAGTTCTTGTTAAATGGGAACAACAATTCATACTAAATATTAACAATCCTTGACAGAAAAAACATCCTATATTATGGTCGCTTTGTTGATGATTTGTTTATCCTATGGAAAGGGGATGAAGAACAATTTAGAAGATTTCATAAATATCTTGATATGACTACTTCCTAATTGTCTTTCACATCGGAATGTTAGAGGAATATCATTAATTTTCTGGATGTTAGTGTTAGCTTCAATGATTCAGGCACCTTGGACTTTAACCTTTATAGAAAGAGCACTTGGAGGAATCATTATTTGCAAAAAAGCAGCATGCATCCAAGACATATAGCTAGAAACATCATGACTAATGAAACAAACAGGATTTACAAACGATGTAACTTAGAATCAGCAAGAAGCCGAGAAGTAAAATTTCTGCAGGATAACCTCAGAGCTAGAGGGTATAAAGAGCAGAATTTGCATCCTCAGGTTAGTGTACAACAAAGTACAGTCAAACAGCCAAACACGAACACTAGATTCGCTTTGACTTATAGTTCTGACAATACTCAGATTATAAGAGTGATCAATCAATTTTGGCCTGTTTTGACCCAGGACCCACAGCTAAAAGTCATCGTTGAAGAAAGACCGCAGTTCTGTTATAAGATAGAAAGAATATAAAAAGGCTTTTATGCACCAATTCACAGAACCAGAACCCAATAAAGGGATGGAAAGGCACCTATATGTGTGGCAATTGTAATATTTGCTCACTGATAGACAATAACAATCGGTTTGTGCATCCCCTTACTGGTAAGGAATACATTTTTAATGTCAAGGCGACTTGTAAAACGCCTAATGTTGTTTACTTGGCAACTTGTAAGAACTGTACATCATTTTATATAGGAAAAACCAACCAGTTGTTCAAAAAAAGAATACAAAGACATCAGAGGGATATCATCAACAAGGATTTGCACAATGCATTAGCCTGTCATGTTGATTCAAACAGTGGTCACACATTTATGTACAAAGTTATTGAAAATGTTTTTGTTGGACCAAGGAGAGGTGACATTGATAATTTAACCGAATTAAAGGAGATTAAATGGATAATTAACTTGAGGGCTGATCAACTCCCAGGTCTAAATAGCATGGTCCCTCTGAAACCAGTTTTGAAAATTAAGAGACCCAAGTTAAAATAGTTATGAACATCCTTGGTGAATGTGTTACATATATGCACATGAAGCAATTGATATTAAAGGAGGAACCACCCTTATTTATCAAATCCATAAACAAATTACCTTTTCTTGATGTTCTCTAATTGTGTGTTAAAGCACATTTATTAGGTTTATATAACAA
This sequence comes from Protopterus annectens, assembly GCF_019279795.1. Lineage (NCBI taxonomy): Eukaryota > Metazoa > Chordata > Ceratodontiformes > Protopteridae > Protopterus > Protopterus annectens. Next base: position 1,171,417,626 of record NC_056739.1, on the reverse strand, counting down.
CTGATGTTAAGGGAGTCAGTACCTAAATTATTCAAACTCATGTTGAAGGGATTTTTATTGAAGTCCCTTAGTTGTGCGTTCAAGCTTGCGCACCTTACTGTAAGAAAAGTATGTATCAGATAGACTATTATTGACGAATAATAACAGAAAGCAAGGACACTTTGAAATTTAAAGACATTTTTAATTATGATAATAAATGACTCTTGGCTACCATACCAGAGGAGCATTGTTCAGCTTTCAAAGTTTTTCAAAGGTTTTCAAAGTTACTGGGTGTAAGGAAGCTGCTTAAAGTAAATATGAATGCATTTACTCAAGTCTACATAGCCAATGTTGTTAACCACTATTGATGCCTCCCAATTCTTATAGAAACATACTCAAGACCACCACAAGCAAGCATAAAATATTAGTGTGCACTAGCGAACATAGGTTTATAAGTTCCTATGATAGCGAAAGCTGTCTGAATGTTATAAAATGATTTGACAGAGTGGTTTAATGGATGAGTCGTCGGCTGTTCGTCCACACAGCTAATTCTAAGATTTCATGAAATTATTTTTTGAGCTTTATAAACAAAGCACAGTTCATGAATTGTCAGCAGAGGGTTGTGTTATGCATACTGGAATGCTTGGTTTCACGTATTTTGTTGATTAGTTATATAATGACCATTTCTAAGCTGTTTTTTATATACAGCTTATTTTAAAGATCGCTGGCTTACTATCAGGTTATGTCATGCAAAGGCAAGCTACTAAACAAGGGTTGTGATTAAACAAAAAGTACGATCTTCCACCAATCACTAGCACATATGCACCTGATTGGTTGATTACGCAGCTTAATTTGCATATTAGGCTGTGTCTTCAAAAAGGCGGGAAACAGAAATGATTGTGCTCTTGTATGCAAATAAGGAGATGAAATACCCACATGGATTGGCTGATAGCTTTTCAACCTGTGTTTGATTGGTCAGAAAATTAAAAGCCTTCATTTTAAAGATCAGTGCTGGTCCCATCTTCTGAATTATGATCTGAGGAAGACACTTGTCGAAAGCGCTTATCGTGTGGATTTTAAGGGACTTTTTATTTTGTTTCTTGTTTTTATTTTGGTATCAGTTCATTAAAGGAAGTTTGATTTTGGATTTTAACAGCTCGTGGATTTGTTATATCTGGAGCCACTCTCTTTGGTGAACATACTGTCTTTGTTTTTGCTTGTTTTCCTATTTTTGGGACAGTTCACCACAGCATTGGGGGCATTTTGTTGTTTTTGACTTTTACAGTGTGGGTTCTGTCAGTAAGCCAGTTGGCAACCCATCGAGTGACATAGGGATTAATGCCCAGCTTAGTAAGTCTATCTATGATTCCAGAGTGGGGGATGGTGTCAAAGGCTTTGGTGAGGTCCAGATAGGCTGTGTGGACCACCTTACCCTAGTCCACGGCTCTGGAGACTGTTTTGAAGAAGTCAGTCAGGTTCAGGAGACAAGATCGGCTCTTCATGAACCCAAACTGGATGAGGTCCAGTGTTTGAAGGTTGCCAATGTCTTTGTTTATAAGTTCCATGATAATACGTTCCATGGCTTTGCAGATCAAGCTAGTCAGACTGATGGGGCGGTAGTTCCCAGGATCCAAGTTGGATCCCCCCTTGTGGAGTGGGATAAATGTAGCTATGTGCCACTCAGTGGGCACAAAGCCTTAGGCGAGGCTGAGATTAAACATGACACTTAGGTGAGGTGCCAGTTCATTTTGTAGTTCATGTAGTACATGGCCTTGCAGATGAGGCTAGTTAGACTTGTGCGTCTGTAATTCCCAGGGTAAGTTGATGGCCCCCCTTTATGCAGGGAGATTACTGTTGCTGTTCTCCATTCTGCAGGAACATAGCCAGTTCTCAAGCTATGATTAAAGAGAATGCCAAGTGGTCCGCTTGGTCTTGTTTTAGATTTAGTAAACAACCTGGGATATTATCTGGACCCACTGAGGCTGTGTTTTTGGCCTTAGAAAGTGCAGAGATGACCTCGTCTCTAGAGATACTAGGGAGAGGGTTGCTGTCAGGTATGCTTTGGAATGTGGTAAATTGGGATGGGGGGTGAAGTTTGTGCTAAATCTGTCAGCTAGCAGGTTGGTGATATCTTCTGGTGTAATATGAGTGATCCCATCTGCAACCAGTTTGGCAGATAGCTGCCAGACTGGACTTTAGATGTAGTTAAAAAATGCCTTATGATTATCCTTGGCTAGGGATACGTTTTAATTTATTAATCTGCTTTAGAAGACTTTACAAGATTTCTGATTTTCTTGTTTAGGCTTAGGAGGGAACTCTTCCTGTATAGAGTGGTGTCCCTCTTACTTTTGAACAACAATTTCTTCCTCTTGTTATATATTTTGTTTATACTTGAAGTCCTCCAAGTTGGCTTGTTTTTATGAGAAGACCTGGTTTGGATCTGGTCAGGCACAGCAGAGTTTATGCAGTTGCTTAAGTGTTTGTACAAGGTATTTGCATACACTTCTGCCTAGTGGTCACTGATGTGTGCAATTACGAGTGGTATGAAGCTTTTTATACCATCGATTTGTTAATTTTTTTAAATAATTTTTGTTCCTGTGAGGGTGTCGGTTCCAGTAGTTACTTGAAATGAGATTGATTTCTGGTCTGACCTAACCAGGGAGGGCATCACACAAGGGGAAGTACAGTGACCCCCCCCCCCCCGCTGCATGTTGGTAAGTACTATGTGCAGAACATTAGAGCCCCTAGTGGGGGTGCAGACTATCTGTTCCAGAGCATTTGTGTTAAAGTCCAGGAGCCTCTGGGTGAACGTGTTTTTGCTTGTGTATGTCCCCCGGTCTATGAAAGGATATTTGAAATCTCCTATGACTAATGTGTTGGGCTGTATGGTGAGGGATTCCAGGAAATCAAGGTAGGTGGTGTGCTTATCCTGGTTCATGGTGGGGGATCTATAGCTAGCAATGATGAGGTATGGTACTTTCCCAATAGTCAATTGGATGTGGAGTAATTCAAGAGAGTCATGTTGTTTGACCACTCTTGAAGTGTATTTGGTTTTAATGAAGATGGATACACCTCCACCTTTGGTTCCATCATGCCCATTTTGAGGTCTGAACATATAGAAAGCATTGTAGCCTTGCACAGCCAGGCTGCTCTCAGCAGCCTCGAACCATGTCTATGTAACTGCACAGATGTCAACATCCTCTCCCTGCATACTAAACTCCTTTTATGGCCAAGGTGGTTAAAGATTTGTCCCTGAGTCAGTCTGTTCAACTTTTTTTTTTCCTTGTCTGCAGTCTCCTGGTGAGAAGGTGCTTTATACCTTGGATTTACATAGACAGCTTAGATGTTATTTCCACAAAACGAAGGCCTTCAGAATCTGACCAGCTTTTCTCTCTCTCTTTTTTTTTTTTTTTTTTTTTTTTTTTTGGTTTGGTTGTTTCTAAGCAAACTATCTCCTCATGGATTTCTAAGGGCATTTCTTTTTGCTTTTCTTTTCATGGTAAGCAGCTTTCTGTTTCAGTCTAAGCTCATTCTAGTAAGGTGGTTCCCTCTTCTGGGGCTTTTATTAAGGATCTGGATACAATATCCATTTCAGAAGCTGCCACTTGGACCTTTGTTTCTACTTTTACTAAACATTTTAAGTTGGAGGTTATTTCTAGAGCCAAGGCAGGGTTTACCAAGGCACTCCTTCATGGATTTGTAGAGGGCTCTTCCTTACTTTCCTCCTCCTGTTACTTAAAATAACATTTGTAATCTGCCACATATAAGGAATACTGCAACAGTGATTTAGAAAGGACATAGTACAGTTGTAGAAGATCTTACAGTCTTACCATTGGCACAGATTCATGACGATTACTTGACTGAAGTGAATGCTGAGAGCAGAAAGGTTGAAACCTAAATATCAACAATGGAAATGTGGACATACGGGAATAAAGGGGAAACCTGTTATGTGCCATCACAGTACAGTGGAGATCAGGGAAATGGCCCTTTCCCTGCTATAGTTCAATCTCAGAGTTAGTGTATATAATTAGTAGGGATGTTGGAGAAGCAGGGGTGCTTGCCCCCTGAAAAAAAGATTTTTGTTTTTTTCTGTTTTTTTTTTATTTGTCTTTCTGGATGTCAGTGTTATGACACTCAACATTCAGGACATTTGATCTAAAGACATGAATCCAGGTTGGTACATTATGTCTTCAACCTTCCAAGTTTCCATGCATACAACATTGTTCCTGTTTCTCTCTCTCTCTCTCTTACTGTTTTACTGTATAGTTCTGCAGGGCCTTATTTCTGTGTCCATCCATATTAATTCTTCTACAGTTGTACTGTACCACTCCAGCTACATCCTTATATAAAAATGGCACCGGGCCAAGCAGAAATGCTGCCTCATCATTGTGTGCTCATTTCCATTTGTGTTTTTCCCCGTACATGCTCTTCCTACATGATGATGCTTCTTTTGTTGTCTCTCTAGTATCTTTCCCTATACTTCCCTTGTGTGTTTGCTTCTCCTCTATATGTCTCCCCCTCATTTTTCATCTTAGCCTAATCATTATATTACATTTGCTTGTCAGCAGAAGAGTGAATAAGCCTGTATTTTCTGCCCTTTAAAGTTTAACATACTACCTCCCATTGGCCCCTGCCTTATCCTTTTCCACTTGTTTCCTGCCCACCTAAATGTCTCTGTGGATTCACTGTCTGACACTCATTCTGGTACTCCAGTTGGTCTAAAACCCTCTCTGTATAAACAAAATACTTTCAGACTTTCAGGGAAGCATTAGTCCCTTCAGTTTGATTCCTGTGCCACATCCTTCCTTTTTATCCTTCCTGTGTAGGATGACCAATTCTTATCTTTCTGACATAGTCTTGCCCATAATATCAAGCTCCTCTGCTCTTCTGGCCTCACATGAGCCGAGCTGTAGGGCCTCTAGTTCATGGATATAGTGCCATACCAACAGTTGTATGAAAAGGCCACTTGCCTTATGCACCAAATTGGTGGGGTTTTGAATGCTTAAAGCTTGCAAACTGTCAATTAATCACTTAATAGACAGCTTGTAAACTGTCTGACAACCTGCCTTGGTTTCTAAAGGTATTTAAAATACCTCAAAAAAAGACAGTTTACAAGCTCTTCATAAGTGATCTCCATTGCAATTACTTATAGATGGGTGTGTTACCTAATTTACCAAATTCCTTGTTTGTCCATGACCCTTTCCCTCCATCCCATGGATGTTTTTGATGGCAGTCCTCTACAGTCCTTCCAGTAACCTGATTCCCTTTCCTTTAATGTCTTCAAGAACTGCATGCAGTGCTCAAGGTGCGGACTAACCATGACCCTGTAGAGTAGAAGCATTATGTTGTTTGCTTATGGAATCAATCCTCTCAAAGAAATTCCTTAGTTTTCTAATTAATGTTGCCACTGATATCTTACTCTGCTCCTATTGAACTAATCAAAACCCACAGAAACATTACATAAAGTACCAGCTTGGGAGAGCAAAACTGATAGAGCATGAAAAGGTTTTGTAGCCTACATGCATTACTTTGAACTTTTTGACACTGAATCTCAATTGCTTCTATTTACCCACTTGTTCATTTATTTCAAATCCTCCCCCAGACTCATCCCCCTGCATGTATTATGTCATCAGGAAAGAAGGTTGCTCATGTCTCTTCTTGTATATATGTCTGAAACAAACACATTGACATGTAAACCAAGGAAAGGCCCCGTGGGTACTCCATTAGTCACTTCCTAATTCCTGACATTGTCCATTTCACTACAACTCTGTCCTAATATTCCACATTGCATATCTTTAGTTCCTCAGTTTTAAACCTACCCAAAAAACATCCAGTTTTATATCCGCCTCCTGTGTGGGGATAAGTCAAAAGGCTTGCTGGAATCCAAATAAACATTTCTGTGGATACTAACCCTTCCAAATTCACCTGAAACCTATTCATAAAACTTGATCAGAGTTGACTGGCAGATCCTGGCTTTGAACCCATTTTGTTTGCTGTCCTGGAAGTTGCTGCCTTGTAGGAATGTTGTCAGCCATCTTTCCATGAGATTTTTCATCACTGCCATTAAGCTAACAGGTCAATAGTTCTTGGGATGTTTCCTGATCCCTGGAACTCACTTAATGTTTTCTGGTCTTCTGCCACTTTCATTAACTTGTGTTGAAAATCTCCACCAGGATATCTGCTAATGCCATGGCCAAATTTCTGAGAATGGTAGGAGACAGCCCATCTGCTCACTGTGCTTTATCTTCCCCAAGACCAGACACTTCCCTTTCCACATCCTCCTCCCTCTCTTTTCTGGTATTTGTTCACTTTTCCAAATTCTTTCTTGATGCCATCCCAACATGGCAATGCTTCTTATGAAGAATTGAAGCAAAGCGCTTAGTACCTCTTCCAGGTCTTTGGCTATATATTTCTCTTTCATGTTTGTCTACACTGCTGCACTAGAGGCTCGTGCATGAGTGCTGCAGGGAATGCACCTGCATGTGTGTCCTTAAGTGCATCTCTGATGACTAGGCCACTGTATTAGTTGTGCAGTAGTGCATACAGCAGCACTCCTGCTGGGTGCAGTGCTATAGACTCTGCCATACATATGTCTGACTGCCATTTAACAACATATGGAACTTTCATATTGCACATACACCTGATGATCAGCCCCAGGACACTGCTGTGTACATCTGTTGTGAGTACTAGTAAACTGCCTTAGTGTACTTAGTAATGCTGTGTTAGCATACTGTGCCTTCTCCTGAAACTTCTGAAACTATTTTATCATAGATCTAGGTTAACAGGGGAATGATGACAAAACCATTCATAATGAGGGGATGCAGTTTCAGTTTTCTCTGCTTTTTGTTGTGATTTATTTTTTTATGTTTCAGGACACAACATATATTTTGTTCTTCCAGTAAGCAGCCTGTGCTGTTGTGTGCTAACATTTGTCAATCAATTCAAGTGGGTCTGACTGCACTACAACTATGTTCTATATGGTATTCAGGGTTGTGCTGTGATAGACCTCTTCATCATCTTTAGCATTAGTTACAATTAAGTTCCATATTAACAGTTTTATTCCTGCATGACATTCATCATACTGTGCCTGCTAATGCACAGTATCCAGCATGTACATCCACATGACATACATACTTTAATGATTGATTGATTGTCATTTGTTTACTGATCAAAGTCTGACCGAAGTCCCATTTTCAGTGCCAAGGCTTGTATCCTTTAAGTGTTGTTAATGCATATATGTTGTTATGTCTTACAGCTAACATATACTATTAGCTTATTACTGCTGTCTTCATCTTATTACCAATAACTATCTCTTGTTTTACACTCCTTTCTCATACTTGGATTCTTGTTGTCTGTCTTGTTTTATTACATTTTAAAATTTTATTTTAATGCATTGCATCATGGCACCAAACAAATGAATTTTGCTGAACACTTTTCAGGTATACTTGTGTTAATAGCACATGCTATATGTTTATTTTCTATAATTTGCTGTTATTTTGTTGCTAAAATGAGCTACTGAAAAGTGCAGAGTGCCAATTTTTGCTAGGTTATATTCTATGCAGTGCAAAGTAATGCCTTATAAGAACTTCTTGGTGTGCATGGCATATGTTAAACTGTCACGTCTATATCCATTTGTCCACTGTACTCATTCATTTTTTTATGCTGTGAATTGTTTAAAAAATTATGCCATCTTTCATTTGAACTTGCCCATTTTAGCCTTTCTGTGATCATACTGTGCCATATGCATTACTGTTTCTTCACGAAGCCCACATAATGTTTTGTTAACCCAACATCCAAAGAAGGAAGGTTTCATTAATCTGTCCACAGCATGGTGTTAATTGTCTCCATTACAGACTGCAGAAGCATGGCTTCATTCTAAGCTCAATTAAAAAAAAAGCTGTCATCCTTTGTTTAATGATGTTGTTGAATCGTAGCTAAAATTTAATTATGTAGTTAATGGCAAAGTAGAGTAAATCACGCATCTAGAAATAATGATGGATAGCGATTTGCTTTGTTTTTTTCTCTCATGTATGGAGATGCCAATTTTCTGCATGTTCAAAGCCAGGAAAAGAACATACAAAATCTCCCATTTTTAGTAGTTCTTCAGTCCATTAAATGCTGGAGTCATCACTTTCAATGAGTGTTCTTGATTACAACATTATCATTTACTTGCCTTGCAGTCAGGCTGATAGGAACATAATGCCAGAACTATTAAATTCTGTACTATGGTTTATGGTTAACGCATCCTGCTGTTAACATCCTTGTAATTAGTATCACTTCTCTGGCCAGTTATTTCAAATTGATGCATTAAAGTTCAGTGTTTGCATTTTATGTTTAAATTCCATGATATCAATTTATCTGCTTTCGTTATTACCATCTCTGGAAGGAAAAACTGCACATTTCTCTGTTGTTTTAAGACTGCTTTTATGTTAGCTTTATATAAACTGTTTCTGTAAACATCGTAACAGTGTAAGAGACTGAGTATTAACAAAGACCTTTAAGCAAACATTAATTATGTAACACTGCTAAATGGATGAATCAAATCACCTATGTTTAAGGAGTGGTGCATGCCATTAATATAGATTAGTCTCCAGTGCTTAATTTCACTGTGTTCACTTTAGTAACTAGATATTATTTAAAATTAATATACTAGATGTTAATAAGAATAGATAAATGAAAAGGGTGGATGAATAAATGAATGAAAGCTTCTTTAACATTTCAATAAATGAATTACACTAGCTGGGAATCCTGTGGTATAGCTGTCCATTAGAAGGTCACTGCCACTGTGGCCAGAAACATAGTACCAAACATATTCTGTTGCTATACTCCTCTTTGTTAAGTCATTGTGACATGATGACACAGTATTGCATAGGGAGTGACAGTGTGGAGATATCACCAAAAGGCCTATAACCATTATGGCCAGGCCTATAAATGTAATCAGCTGCCCTAGGAGTTGTTTATTTTGCTAATGTATATTTTTGTTGATGAAATCATTGGCCTATATACAGGTAACTGAGGCTGCAGGATATATAACATTTATGTAGTCTTTGTTGTCACAGAGGAATTTACAAAACTGGAGACCAAGAGGTGGTTGTCTGAGGAGCTAGACTGGCACCAATAGGGTTTGAATCTCACCACTGCCATACAAAGTGTAGAGGATGAGTGCTACTACTATCTCCAAAGAGTGAAGTAATAAATAGAAAGTAAACACAAATCTATTTCAGTAACTAATTTACAAGGTACAACCTTGTCCCCACAGCATAAAGGGAATTTGCACTGGTGTCCTGGCTATGAGCTTCCAGTTTTCACAACTAGAATGGGTTAAAAACAAGTCACTTAAATTGGATCCTAACTCATCACTCTCTGTGTGAAACAGTGTCTTCCACTGCCCCTAACTGCGGTGGTAGTGCTGCGGTAGCATTGTCGCCTCCCAGTAAGACGTTGTCCTGTTCGATTCTCAGCTAGAGCGTCTTCTGTGTGGAGACATGAGTGAATGGGCGTACCTTCGTTGAAGGTTATGCATCAGGGCTGGGAACTCGGCACGTAAAAATCTACTGTCAATCATTAGCGGACCAGAGTTCCGCTTTGGCGACCCCTAACTGGGAAAAGCCGAAAGACACAACAACTTTGGGTGAAAGGTGATTACCATCTTTCTCTCTCTTAGACGTGCATATATTCACAATTGTCAGGGAAGGATGTCTGAATTCTCCAATCACCCACATCTTTCTGACTTAGTAATGCTGCCATCACTTTTAAAGAAGTCTGTGTCAAGTCACTTGCTGTTTTAAAATCAAGTCAGATAAGGAATTCACAAATTAATATCTCTTTCACTGCTAGTCACCCTAAGCAATCCCATGATAAGGTATGTGCCATACATAGTGTTAAGCAACAATGTAAATAACTATACTCTTCTCAGATGAACAATACTACACAAATACTTTTGCAATTAATAAATACTGCCCATAAGAACTTAAAATAAATAAATGAACTTTACTTAAATAATAGATAAAATAATTAACATAGAGTAGAATATGTGTAGGTTGGACTACACATGAAAAATTAGAAAAACACAATTTCACGATATTCAAGTTCCTTAACTAGTGTGCTGAAGGAACGCTGATCCTAAATAAATAGCTTTGTTGTAATCCAAAACTTTCCATATGGCTCTGCAGTTAGCGTCTAGCAATAAAGTAAATATTCTTTAACTCTGCTGTAACTTAAACAGTCAACATCTCTGAGTTTAGAAATTGCATGCATTGCTTTACGTGTTAACAAGGGAATTAATCTTAGCACCAGGTTGACCAAGAGAAACAGATGAGTACATACCCTCTCAGTGGGTCTTATAAAACAATCCAACCCCCCACCCCTTCTTACAGTGAGGACAAAATATTTAATGATATGGGCTTTGGGTGTGATTTCCCCCTCCCCATGACCAACATGTTTCTGGCATACCAAGATCATATTTTTTTTGTGCTGGTGTTGCTTTTCTTTCTCCTTTGCTTCCAGTTGCTGCATTCACTCTGCTGTCTCCTTTGCTTCCAGTTGCTGCATTCACTACTGTCTTAAGTTTCATGTACTTCATTTCCAGTGTCAGCTGCCACAATTTGAGCTGGATAACAAAGTTCTCTTTTGTTGGAACTAACTGTCCCAGTTATGTCTTCTGCAGAGTTTCTCTACGCTGCACTGTGTACAAAGCTGTCACCATCCTCTCTCTGGGCAAATTAGCCTGCTGTAGACTACTGCAAGCTGAGCACCTTATGTTTTAGCATTCTGGTAAGCAGAGCTTCAATTTCATCCATTTCAAAACTAAGCTGACTAAAAAATGTGCACAACCAGATCTCTGTATATTATATTTTACATAGTGGTTGTGACGGTTAATACGCAAGCATGTGTGTGGACAAAAACACACACACACACACACACACACACACACACACACACACACACACACACACACACACACACACACGCACACACACACACACACACTCTACTTTGGTAACAAAGTTGCTTTAGACTGAATAACTTCACTTTAAATATCCTCATCACTGGACACCAAATGTAGCAGTGGACTAGCACCATTTGTATTTGTATCCCATCACTTCCAAGCAAATGTGAAGGATGAGTGGTACCGTTGCATCCATGGGGTAAAGTAATTGCACAGAAATCTGTTTCAACTAGTTTAAATTTTCTTGTAAAGTACAACCTGGCTCCCAGAGCATCTTCTTCTTCTTTCGGCTTTTTCCTGGTTAGGGGTCGCCACAGCAGATCACCTGTCTGCTCATGATTGGCAGTGGAGTTTTATGGTGTTGAGTTGCCAGCCCGGCACCCAACCTTCCACAGGAGGCACACACATGCACACATTCACACCTAGGGCCAATTTAGAGTGTCCAATCCTGGCTCCCAGAGCATAAAAGGAAAATACACTGATGGCTTGTGTATGGGCTTCCAACTTTGTATTAGAGCTGGGTCTTTGATCCAGCACTCTCAGGCCCCTGTCTCGCCATTGTCTATTTGGGAAAGAGTGTCCCAGTGCTTTAGTATTCATAGTAACCACATTTATGGCAAAGTATTATTTACCCACCACACACACACACACACACACACACACACACACACACACACACACACACACACACACACACACACACACACACAATTCCTAGGGAAGGCTGGCAGCATTCACCAATTCTTCACAGTTTTCTTCCTGACTTGGTAGTACTGCAACCTCTGCAGAAGAAGCTTTAGACTTTCAGTCACTGGTTGCCCTAAAATCAAGCCAAATATAAAAATCACCAATTAATATTTCTTTCACTGGTAGTGAACCTATGTCGTCTCATGGAAAGGCATTTGCTATATAGCATACTAACAAAAGTGTAAATAATGGTTACCCTCTTCCTATGTTAGAAATGTGTAAATATTATAATAAATGCCAGCCACAAGAGCTTAAAACTAAATATATTAAATTCACTTGCATAGTAAAGAAAATAGTGTACATACAGAGCGAAATATATGTAGACTGCCACAAACTAGGAATATTTACAAAAAAAGACAATAAAGATAGGATGCATACAGGAAAAACTAAATTCCAGACATCTTAGTTTTATGGTTATATTAATACATTTATATTGTTCCTAAATAAATAGCTAGTACTTGCAGGTGGTTTGAAACAGACAAGACAGGATCAATATCTCACAGCAAATAGTTTTATAGCTTGTTTTCCCTCCAGCCCTTCATGGCCATAACATCATCATCCTGTTGCATGGTAAAATACATCATAAAAACAGCTATTTTACTTATCATAACCCCCAAGGTTTGTGAAAACATATCCGTATTTACTGTCATTGACTCCTGAATCCTCTGTGTCTATAATCATAAGTCCTACAACTGCTGCATTCTGCTCATTCTTCATCCTTTCTTGTTACATTAACAAAAGGTGGCAGGATGTATAGAGGTTGAGCACCTTTCATAGTCATTCGCTGCTCTTTGACATTCAGAAAAACACAGCTCTGATTTCCTACCATGAGAACATTCAGTGCAGAAAAACAAGAGAGGGGAAAAAAGGCAAAATGCATTGTTTCAGTTAGCTTGACATTGTCACTATTGCCTTTATTTTAGTTTGGCATTACTCTTGTCTTCAGTGTCCATTCCATGAATTGCACACAGAAAAATGGAACAAATGCAATTTGCGTCATCATCCTTTATGCCTGTGTCCTCTAGACATCTCAGATATTTTGAGAGTAAGTCTCTTCAGAGTGACCTATGCAGATGATTATGCATTTGTACCACAGATATCTATTCCTGATAAAAATCCTGATTTATTAGAAGAACAGAAAAAGGGAAGAGAACCACTGTGACTAAATTACTTTGTACAATAAAGAGAAGAGCACCACTGTGACTAAATTACTTTGTACAATAAAGGGAAGAGCACCACTGTGACTAAATTACTTTGTACAATAAAGGGAAGGGCACCACTGTGACTAAATTACTTTGTACAATAAAGGGAAGAGCACCACTGTGACTAAATTACTTTGTACAATAAAGGGAAGGACACCACTGTGACTAAACTACTTTGTACAATAAAGGGAAGGGCACCACTGTGACTAAATTACATTGTACAATAAAGGGAAGAGCACCGCTGTGACTAAATCACTTTGTACAATAAAGGGAAGAGCACCACTGTGACTAAATTACTTTGTACAATAAAGGGAAGAGCACCACTGTGACTAAATTACTTTGTATAATAAAGGGAAGAGCACCACTGTGACTAAATTATGTTGTACAATAAAGGGAAGAGCACCACTGTGACTAAATTACTTTGTATAATAAAGGGAAGAGCACCACTGTGACTAAACCACTTTGTACAATAAAGGGAAGAGCACCACTGTGACTAAACCACTTTGTACAATAAAGGGAAGAGCACCACTGTGACTAAATTACATTGTACAATAAAGGGAAGGGCACCACTGTGACTAAATTACTTTGTACAATAAAGGGAAGAGCACCACTGTGACTAAATTACTTTGTACAATAAAGGGAGGGACACCACTGTGACTAAACTACTTTGTACAATAAAGGGAAGGGCACCACTGTGACTAAATTACTTTGTACAATAAAGGGAAGAGCATCGCTGTGACTAAATTACTTTGTACAATAAAGAGAAGAGCACCACTGTGACTAAACTACTTTGTACAATAAAGGGAAGGGCACCACTGTGACTAAATTAGTGAAGGTTAAAAAACTGCAGTTGGAAATTTCCTATTTCAAAGAATGTTTGAAATGTAGAATAGTGCCTAAAGGTTTAAGGCACCACCAATTTCCCACTGGTTTGGTGCCTGATTCAGCCTTTCATCAAGAACTTTTGGTGCTTTTTTATCGTCAAGGTTTTGAGTTGATTGAATGCATAGTTAAGCACTATTCTATATGGGTGGAGGACCTTAACAAACAAGTGGCAGAATTAGACGCTAAGATAAAACTTGACAATGATTTCACCAGGTACAAATATGAATATAGTCGGATTTTTACCAGTATTGACCAGTACCTGGTGAAACTTAAAAATAACAAAGCTAAAAAATTAGAACGAGACACTACAGCGTATAAGGAAGGTAAAGTGTATCCACTTCCTCCTATAGCCCAAGTATGGAAAACTGTTTCTGAAGGTAGTTCTATCCCTGGTTGCAATAACCAGCCAACTGTGTTTCATTACACTAATCAGTTGCCTAATACTATGGTACAAGTAAATGAAGATGTTAACCAAATTGAAAGGCAAGGTTATACGGAAGTCAGGAGAAGTGAAAGACTGGCTAACATCAACAATCAGCGTAATTCAAAAAACTTGAATTTTTCCGTGGGGAACCGGACGGGGACGAGACCCAAACAATGGTACAACAAGAATCCGAGGAAACCGAAAGAGAGTTAGGAGAGAAACAAGACTTAAATTTAATGTCTTATGGCACTAATGAATTACATGACAACTTAGTGCAACACATGATCCCTTTGGTCAATGAGTCTTGTGACTTTTCACCTTCTGAAGATGTAGAAAGTGTTTTTTTTAGTCCCCATTCAGGTCCATCTGACCTAGTGCCTATGAGAAGTAAACCTATAATTATTACCAATAGGACAAATGACTTTAAAGTGTACAATTTTTCTTCTACTGATATAGGTTCGGACATGGTGGATTTCTTTTCCAAAGGTAACACATATGTCCCTAAACAAAATTGTGACTTGGTGAGAACAATTATAGATTTAAAAACTTTCACGAGGAAATTGAACTTTAACTTGATGATGGGGTCTAATGTAACTACAGTTCAAGATGACCAATTTAGAATTCCTAGTACTTTTAACCCACCCCTTCATCCACTTATTTCTGTGTTTGAACAAATGTGTGAACTAGATATTCACTTTAACGTTAAACATAGAGGTAAAATCCATACTAAAGATCCTATTTTACAGAAAGAGAAGGGATTTTTGGAGTTTATTAAATTACATGATATTAGAGTCTGTAAGCCTGATAAAGGAGGGGGACTGGTAATTTTTGATAACATGGATTACTACAACAGAACGGTAGACCTGTTAGATGACCCCGCCTATGAAGTTAGTTCCCGCTCGGAGACCAATCATGCATATTCGGTAATAAAGGATAGTATATTAGACATGTTCATAGAGGGGCAAATTGAACAAAATATATTCAATTATATGTCTACACAATTTCCAAGGTACCCCTACCATTTTGCAATTCCCAAAATACATAAAGATTTGGGTAATCCACCTATGAGACCTCTTGTCGATGGACGTGGGTCACCCACTTACCCATGTGCCAAGGTAATTGACTCTATTTTACAAAAATTTGTTAAACTTGAGTCACAAATTTGTAAGTATTCCTGGTCATTTTTAGAGAAGTTAAATGGTTTGGACTTCAACCCTAACTATAACTTCCTTACCATAGATGTTAAAGACCTCTACACCAGTATACCTCAAGATACTGGTATAGAGTGGGTAACTCGAGTTATGGTTAAGAATAAGGCTACAATAGATGAAATTTCACTTGTGAAAGAGCTCTTGGAAATTGTTTTATACAACAATTTCTTTATGTTTGGCGACAACTTCTTTCTTCAGAAAATAGGTGTGGCAATAGGCTCCCCTTGTGGAGCTAGCATTGCTAACTTAGTGATGGCCCACTGGGAGTCTGAGTATGTGTTCAAAAATGACAGTATTAAAAACAAATTAGTCTTTTACACACGGTATCTAGATGATATCTTTATTCTGCTTAACGGTAACCAAAAGTCGAGTGAAACAGTATTAAATATTTTTAACACCTCAACTGATTTCTTCCGTTTCACTTCCACCTTTGATACTGATAGGATAGCTTACTTAGACATTAATTTATCAAAAAACCTTGCTTTGAAATGTTACCAGGCAAAAATACACAGGAAGGAAACATATTCGAACACGTTTTTACACTTTACCAGCTGCCGCCCTTTTTACCAAAAACGTTCAGTAATTAAAGGTCAGTTAGTACGAGCAGCTCGTATAGTTTCTACTGAACAGGATTTCCAAGAGGAATGTCAACTCTTGGGAACGATGTTCACACAGAGAGGCTACCCTTTGGAGCTAATTTCAGGACTGATCTTGGAAGTGAGCAACAAACGTACTAAAGGAATGTATAAACCTATTTTGTCAATGAAAAAGATAGTTACCATGCAAGAGATTACATCAGAAAATATGGGAAATTCTGTAGTAACAGAATTGAGTGTCCTTGCCACACCTGACTCACCAGAAACAAAGTTCATTACAACCTATAATACATTCAGTTACCACTGTATAGGGATACTACGTAAAAACTGGGTTATTTTTGCAAGTAACCCTAGTATATTAAACAAATTGGGTGAATACCCGGGCACTATATTTAGGAAGGGTAGGAATTTGAAGGTACTATATGAACAACGCCGGAAAAAACAACCAAAAATAACTGGTATGTACAAATGCCAAAATTGCAATTATTGCAAATTAGTAACTGAATCCAACAGATTTGAAATAAATAATGTTCAATATAGACTGAAGTGTAGGGCCAATTGCAACACTAGAATGGTAGTGTACCTGGCTAAATGCCAGGGATGCCAGGCATTTTACATCGGTAAGACGGAGAGGAGACTCCGTGATCGTATGTATGAACACTCATATGCCATTAGCAGGAACAAACAAGACAATGCCCTAGCTAAACATGTGGCAGAATTTTCTGGACATCAGTTCAGATTTTTAGTTATAGACCAGCCAGAGCTCGATGTTAGAGGTCGTCCTGCACCATTGCAACTCGAAGAGCTGGAACTATTCTGGCAGATTAGACTTAATGCATATAATCTACCAGGTATAAATGAGACCTGTAGTTTGAGCAGTGTGTTAAAGCTTAAAAGTCTAAAAAGATGAATTTAGGAAAATATATTAATATAGAATGTCAGAATATTCTAATTAATTATTATTCATTTTTATATACATCTGGTTTTAACATGAATTAGATATAAACATATTTTAGATAGGAGAAGCTGTAAAGTGAATTGTTGATATATGTTTGATTTATTTATATTGAATGTTCACACTGAAATCTACTCTAGTATGGTTTTACTTATAAATAAGAAATGTTCTATACACAAAAAAGACACATATCGATATATGTTATTTAGTATATATAAATAATATATATAGATATATAGTTTTTCTTATATCTACTATTTTTTATATCAACTATTACCATAACTATTAGTATTATTAGAATTTCCTTTATTCTTAGATTTATTACTACCACTATTTGGTTGTGAATGCTGTTTAGTATTTTTGCATAAGTATTTTACTATTGTCAGTGGATGGCTCTGTAATTAGAGAAGTTGGTTGCCTAATATTAGGTCACTGTACACACAAGTTCCCAAATGCCAAACAACTGGGTCAGTTTTCAGGGGGCATTGTCAATTTGGCAGTTCCCTGTAGGAGATGACTTCCCAAGGGATATGATGATGTATTTCTTGGAGTTTAGTTTCAATTCATGATTCTGGCACCAGTTATTGTTTTGGACAAACCTTCCTGCATGATGGTTAAGCCATTTGGGGATTCAATAACTGCTGCTAGCTTGCAGTCATCTCAGACTTAGTCGGCCAAAGCCCTTTGGTATTTCCTTTTACTTTTGAGATGTATATGCCAAACAGAAAAAGTCTCAACAGCAAACCCTGGGGGACTCCATTGGTGACTGGTCTTTTCCCCTATTTTGATCTCCTGCATCCTGTGATTAAGCATACATGTATGCATTCTTTGATTCACCTTCCTGATTGTATTAACCTGATTGTATTACATTATATTCCTTGTATAATACAGCACCACCTGTTAGAATGTGTTTTAAATTTGTAGTCTTCTAGTAAGCAATGAAACAAAATGTATGAACTAATAATGACAAAACTACCCATTTCAGAAAATTTCAGCCATAAAAGGCCACTCAAACTTCTGTCCTTACAATCCACCAATATCAGTAAATATGCAAAATCTCTGCAGAAGTAAATTATCTAAATTATTTCACGTTAAAGAGATCTGTAACTAATGCAGAGGTTGCTGATAGCATTCAATTTTATATTTCATTGTTTCATCTGCAAATAAAGTACCTGTTGCCCTTGAAAAATAAATTGCCTCTGCTACAGTAACAAAATGATAAGCTAGTAATTTTGCAATGGGAAATGGATGGCAAACGGATAACAGAAACAGTTACTAGGTAACTCCTCCAAAGGAGAACATTCATAAGACTGCAGCATCCACTCCATTTAAAGTACAACACAGTACAGTATCAGCAATCCATCTGCATACTGTGGGAGTCGAACCCACAGCCTTCTGCATCAAAAGCAAGTATACTACCTGTTATGCTACTAACAATGCAAACAACTTAGCATAAGTAGCACTAAACTTCTCTTCCCCTGGAGCTCTCAGCTGCTTGTAAAATCCACTCGACACTCAACTAAATCTCTCAGCTTCGCAGCACAAGAAATCTGGAAAAAGCCAACATTTATTTGGGGGGGGGCAAGGCCCAAAACCGGGGGCACATTTTAAATATTGCTTGTATAATCTTAGAAAGTTGTTAAAATAAAGTGTTATATGTTACCATGTGTTTCCTGAAAGATAGGAAGATTGAAACTTAAAGGGCTATCATTCTTTAGTGAATTCAGTTCTCACTGATTTGCCAGAAAACTACAAATTTTTAAGAGGAACAGACCAAAAATATGAGCCAAATATTCTGTGAAAATCTGACAGTTGAGAGCTATGGACTCAACTCCCTGAATCACAAGTGGCGATATGGGTAGAGAATTCAGGCTCTTGTTTGAGCCTCAGTAACACTAACAACCAGGTATACCTAACTGGGGCATTTTACACACACACTCACACACACACACACACACACACACACACACACACACACACACACACACACACACACACACACACACATGGGAGCAGCATAACTCCTGCAAATAAAAGAACAAAACTCTCCTTACTGGCATGACTTTGGATCTGGCAGCATAACTCCTAAGAGAACAAGAACAACTAGTTTAACTTCTGCGAGTGAATCCATGTTAGCTTGAAAACTCCACTTCATTAATTTTTCCCGACAGGTCTTGCAGCTGTAACAGTGGGAGGGATCCCCCTCCCTCTGGCTTTATGGTTCTGGCACCCACGTGGATTGGAAGCCTATTCCAGAGGAGTGGCAAACTCTGACAGCTGTATCTATCTCTCCAGCAGGTCCTGTTTATGTCACAAGCTAGATTGAGGTCCCTGGAACAGGTGAATCTAGTCCCATTTGACTTATGGACATGCAGCATTTTCTTTAGATTTGGGACAGAGATAGCCCTGTAAACCAGATGTAAATTGTCTCTAAGTAGTCTTATACATTACCAAGCGCAGTGACAGCAACTTCAGTCTGTCCATATAAGACACATGCTGGAGACCCTGAATTTTCTTATTTAGAAATCTCAGTGGTCTCTCAAGTTGCTGCAGGTGTCTGGTACAATAGATACCAAAGGAAGCATTATATTCAATAACAGGCCTGATGAGGGACAAGTACAGGGGAGTTATAACCTCTTTTACTCTTGATGCGATGCCTTTGCTAATCAGGTGAGCAACGTGGAATGCCTTTCTCACCACATTAGATACATGGTGGTCAAAGTTGAGGTCACAGTCAATTTGTGTTCTCAGGTCTCTTACTACTGAATTGGTACTTGGGTTATTTTTGTTTATTTTATAATCAGCAGGGACATTGTTTTACTGAAGGGAATGATGATGCATTTTTTAGAATTTATTTTAAGACCATGGCTTTGGCACCAATCATTGGTCTGTGTAACCCCTTTTGAAGTACACTGACATCGCGAAGGGGGTTCAATGATGGCACCTAATTTCCAGTCATTGGCAAACTTGGTTAGCCACAGCCCCTCCATTTTGGCCTAGACTTATGAGAAGTGTATTCCAAACAAGAGGGGGCCCAACACTGACCCTTGTGGAACCCCACTGGAGACAGGTCTGCTGGTAGAGGTGAAGTCTCCCACTTTGAATGAGTGTTGTCAACCCGTGACACAGTTTGCAACCCACCTGACAACATATAGTTAATATTTATCTGTGTTAGTTTGTTAATGATGCATGAATATGGGATAGTGTCAAAGGCCTTGGCCAAGTCAAGATAAGTTGTATGCATGGGTTTGCTCTCGTCTATGGCTCTGCTCTTATTCTCTGAGAAGTCCAGCAAGATTAGCAGGCATGGCTTGCCCTTGACAAAACCAAACTGAGATGGATCCAGGGTTTGTAGGTCACCTCTATCCTTATTTACAGCAGATGTCCCCACCGTCCTGTTAAACAGAACCATGCCTCAGGTAGATTTCAAAGCATAGGCTTAAACAGTTTCCAATACCCCAGTACTTATGATGTAAAATCTTAAAAAAAGCCTACATTGTGCTGTTTCTTGTAGATCTTTTGAATTTTTGTTCATATGCTCCATCAATCAGTCAATAAATCAGAACTCTTCTCTAGAGATGTTACCTCATACATAACCTTTAACTGAAAAATTTAAGAAGACATCATAATTCCCTCCCCACCTTCATCATTTATCTTCCCCTGCAGCCATTCTAATGTAGCACATCTTTCGGGGAGGGGGGAACTTTTTCCAAAAAAGGGTTTGTTTTAGCAAAGCCCGGCCTTTTATGACTGACACTGGAGTGTGGCTAATGGTCATCTGTGTCTGACTTTTTGATGCTAGTCTAACCCTACTCTTTGTCATTCAGTGTGTATAGTATAACATTAAGTTTTTAGTGCAGCAACATGGATGAAGAAGTGTTTTTGTTTATCCTTGTCCCTGACTAGAATGCTTGACTTCCTTAACAGAGCACCTTGTCCCTGTAGTTTAAAACTACCTGCCTGGCCATTCACTAGATAAATCTCAAACAATGAAACTTGGAAAATTCGCCTCCCCACAAGGATGATCAGGGTAGCACCAGGGTTCACTGTCTGTACCTAGATTAGTTGGGGCACAGTCATAGCTCTGGTGTGCTGTGGATCCTTCTGTCCTTTATTAGTATGACATTTTTTTTTAGTCTTTTGACAGTTCTTATTACCAGTTTAATGTCCTTTTCTGTCATTATATCTGTTGGTCTGCAAAGCAGCAGAAATCACTCTTCCAATGTCAACTAACTTTAAAATAATGTTTCAGTTTTTATAGTATTTATATCACCATTATGACACCTGTTGTACTGCAAATCATTTCATTTGTGGAAAAAGAAAGAAACAGAAATAGGTAGCAGCCTGAAGAAGGCTAGAATCATTTGCTAGCATACATCACCTCAGACAAATATCTTGACAGCTTATCTATAATAATACAACACAG